>NW_027479624.1:0-88361 GCF_051014685.1 Ptiloglossa arizonensis
AACGTATAACGTATAACCTATAACGTATAACGTATAACCTATAACGTAATACGTATAACGTATAACGTATAACGTATAACGTATAACGCATAACGTATAACGTATAACGTATAACGTATAACCTATAACGTATACCGTATAACGTATAACGTGTAACGTATAACGTATAACGTATAGCGTATAACGTATATCGTATAACGTATAACGTTTAACGTATAACGTATAACATATAATGTATAACGCATATCCTAGAACTTATGCTGAATAACGTATAATGTATAACGTATAACGTATAACGTATAACGTAGAACGTAGAACGTATAACGTAGAACGTATAACGTATAACGTATAACGTATAACGGATAACGTGTAACGTATATCGTATATCGTATACCGTATAACGTACAACGAGTAACGCATAACGTATAACGTATAAGGTATAACGTATAACTTATAACGTATAACGTATAACGTATAACGTAATACGTATAACGTATAACGTATAACGTATAACGTATAACGTATAACGTATAACGTATAACGTATAACGTATAAAGTATAACGTATAACGTATAACGTATAACGTATAACGTATAACGTATAACGTAGAACGTATAACGTATAACGTATAACGTATAACGTATAACGGATAACGTGTAACGTATTTCGTATATCGTATACCGTATAACGTACAACGAGTAACGCATAACGTATAACGTATAAGGTATAACGTATAACGTATAACGTATAACGTATAACGTATAACGTATAACGTATAACGTGATACGTATAACGTATAACGTATAACGTATAACGTATAACGTATAACGTATAACGCATAACGTATAACGTATAACGTATAACGTATAACCTATAACGTATACCGTATAACGTATAACGTGTAACGTATAACGTATAACGTATAGCGTATAACGTATATCGTATAACGTATAACGTTTAACGTATAACGTATAACATATAATGTATAACGCATATCCTAGAACTTATGCTGAATAACGTATAATGTATAACGTATAACGTATAACGTATAACGTAGAACGTAGAACGTATAACGTAGAACGTATAACGTATAACGTATAACGTATAACGGATAACGTGTAACGTATATCGTATATCGTATACCGTATAACGTACAACGATTAACGCATAACGTATAACGTATAAGGTATAACGTATAACTTATAACGTATAACGTATAACGTATAACGTAATACGTATAACGTATACCGTATAACGTATAACGTGTAACGTATAACGTATAACGTATAGCGTATAACGTATATCGTATAACGTATAACGTTTCACGTATAACGTATAAAATATAATGTATAACGCATATCCTAGAACTTATTCTGAATAACGTATAACGTATAACGTATAACGTTTAAGGTATAACGTATGACGTATAACGTATAAAGTATAACGTATAACGTATAACGTATAACGTATAACGTATAACGTATAACGTAGAACGTATAACGTATAACGTATAACGTATAACGTATAACGTAATACGTATAACGTATAACGTATAACGTATAACGTATAACGTATAACGTATAACGTATAACGTATAACGTATAACGTATAACGTATAACGTATAACGTATAACGTATAACGTATAACGTATAACGTAGAACGTATAACGTATAACGTATAACGTATAACGTATAACGTATAACGTATAACGTATAACGTAATACGTATAACGTATAACGTATAACGTATAACGTACAACGGATAACGTATAACGTATAACGTATAACGTATAACGTATAACGTATAACGTGTAACGTATAACGTATAACGTATAACGTGTAACGTATAACGTATAACGTATAACGTATAACGTATAAAGTATAACGTATAACGTATAACGTATAACGTATAACGTATAACGTATAACGTAGAACGTATAACGTATAACGTATAACGTATAACGTATAACGTAATACGTATAACGTATAACGTATAACGTATAACGTATAACGTATAACGTATAACGTATAACGTAATACGTATAACGTATAACGTATAACGTATAACGTATAACGTATAACGTATAACGTATAACGTATAACGTATAACGTATAACGTATAACGTATAACGTATAACGTATAACGTATAACGTATAACGTATAACGTATAACGTATAACGTATAACGTATAACGTATAACGTATAACGTATAACGTATAACGTATAACGTAGAACGTATAACGTATAACGTATAACGTATAACGTATAACGTATAACGTATAACGTAATACGTATAACGTATAACGTATAACGTATAACGTATAACGTATAACCTATAACGTATAACGTATAACCTATAACGTAATACGTATAACGTATAACGTATAACGTATAACGTATAACGCATAACGTATAACGTATAACGTATAACGTATAACCTATAACGTATACCGTATAACGTATAACGTGTAACGTATAACGTATAACGTATAGCGTATAACGTATATCGTATAACGTATAACGTTTAACGTATAACGTATAACATATAATGTATAACGCATATCCTAGAACTTATGCTGAATAACGTATAATGTATAACGTATAACGTATAACGTATAACGTAGAACGTAGAACGTATAACGTAGAACGTATAACGTATAACGTATAACGTATAACGGATAACGTGTAACGTATATCGTATATCGTATACCGTATAACGTACAACGAGTAACGCATAACGTATAACGTATAAGGTATAACGTATAACTTATAACGTATAACGTATAACGTATAACGTAATACGTATAACGTATAACGTATAACGTATAACGTATAACGTATAACGTATAACGTATAACGTATAACGTATAAAGTATAACGTATAACGTATAACGTATAACGTATAACGTATAACGTATAACGTATAACGTAGAACGTATAACGTATAACGTATAACGTATAACGTATAACGGATAACGTGTAACGTATTTCGTATATCGTATACCGTATAACGTACAACGAGTAACGCATAACGTATAACGTATAAGGTATAACGTATAACGTATAACGTATAACGTATAACGTATAACGTATAACGTATAACGTGATACGTATAACGTATAACGTATAACGTATAACGTATAACGTATAACGTATAACGCATAACGTATAACGTATAACGTATAACGTATAACCTATAACGTATACCGTATAACGTATAACGTGTAACGTATAACGTATAACGTATAGCGTATAACGTATATCGTATAACGTATAACGTTTAACGTATAACGTATAACATATAATGTATAACGCATATCCTAGAACTTATGCTGAATAACGTATAATGTATAACGTATAACGTATAACGTATAACGTATAACGTAGAACGTAGAACGTATAACGTAGAACGTATAACGTATAACGTATAACGTATAACGGATAACGTGTAACGTATATCGTATATCGTATACCGTATAACGTACAACGAGTAACGCATAACGTATAACGTATAAGGTATAACGTATAACTTATAACGTATAACGTATAACGTATAACGTAATACGTATAACGTATACCGTATAACGTATAACGTGTAACGTATAACGTATAACGTATAGCGTATAACGTATATCGTATAACGTATAACGTTTAACGTATAACGTATAAAATATAATGTATAACGCATATCCTAGAACTTATTCTGAATAACGTATAACGTATAACGTATAACGTTTAAGGTATAACGTATGACGTATAACGTATAACGTATAACGTATAACGTATAACGTATAACGTAATACGTATAACGTATAACGTATAACGTATAACGTATAACGTATAACGTATAACGTATAACGTATAACGTATAACGTAATACGTATAACGTATAACGTATAACGTATAACGTATAATGTATAACGTATAACGTATAACCTATAACTAAAAACGTATAACGTATAACGTAATACGTATAACGTATAACGTATAACGTATAACGTATAACGTATAACGTATAACGTATAACGTATAACGTATAACGTATAACGTAATACGTATAACGTATAACGTATAACGTATAACGTATAACGTATAACGTATAACGTATAACGTATAACGTATAACGTATACCGTATAACGTATAACGTATAACGTATAACGTATAACGTATAACGTATAACGTATAACGTATAACGTATAACGTAATACGTATAACGTATAACGTATAACGTATAACGTATAACGTATAACGTATAACGTATAACGTATAGCGTATTACGTATAACCTATAACATATAACGTATAACGTATAACGTATAACGTATAACGTATAACGTATAACGTGTAACGTATAACGTATAACGTATAACGTATAACGTATAACGTATAACGTAATACGTATAACGTATAACGTATAACGTATAACGTGTAATGTATAACGTATAACGTATAACCTATAACTAATAACGTATAACGTATAACGTATAACGTAATACGTATAACGTATAACGTGTAACGTATAACGTATAACGTATAACGTATAACGTATAACGTAATACGTATAACGTATAACGTATAACGTATAACGTATAACGTATAACGTATAACGTATAACGTATAACGTATAACGTATAACGTATAACGTATAACGTATAACGTATAACGTATAACGTATAACGTATAACGTATAACGTATAACGTATAACGTATAACGTATAACGTATAACGTATAACGTATAACGTATAACGTATAACGTATAACGTATAACGTATAACGTATAACGTATAACGTATAACGTATAACGTATAACGTATAACGTATAACGTATAACGTAGAACGTATAATGTATAACGTATAACGTATAACGTATACCGTATAACCTATAACGTATAACGTATAACCTATAACGTAATACATATAACGTATAACGTATAACGTATAACGTATTACGCATAACGTATAACGTATAACGTATAACGTATAACGTATACCGTATAACGTATAACGGGTAACGTATAACGTATAACGTATAGCGTATAACGTATATCGTATAACGTATAACGTTTAACGTATAACGTATAAAATATAATGTATAACGCATATCCTAGAACTTATGCTGAATAACGTATAACGTATAACGTTTAAGGTATAACGTATAACGTATAACGTATAACGTATAACGTAGAACGTATAACGTATAACGTAATACGTATAACGTATAACGTATAACGTATAACGTATAACGTATAACGTATAACGTATAACGTATAACGTATAACGTAATACGTATAACGTATAACGTATAACGTATAACGTATAATGTATAACGTATAACGTATAACCTATAACTAAAAACGTATAACGTATAACGTATAACGTATAACGTATAACGTATAACGTAATACGTATAACGTATAACGTATAACGTAATACGTATAACGTATAACGTATAACGTATAACGTATAACGTAATACGTATAACGTATAACGTATAACGTATAACGTATAACGTATAACGTATAACGTATAACGTATAACGTATAACGTATACCGTATAACGTATAACGTATAACGTATAACGTATAACGTATAACGTATAACGTATAACGTATAACGTATAACGTAATACGTATAACGTATAACGTATAACGTATAACGTATAACGTATAACGTATAACGTATAACGTATAACGTATAGCGTATTACGTATAACCTATAACATATAACGTATAACGTATAACGTATAACGTATAACGTATAACGTATAACGTATAACGTGTAACGTATAACGTATAACGTATAATGTATAACGTATAACGTAATACGTATAACGTATAACGTATAACGTATAACGTGTAATGTATAACGTATAACGTATAACCTATAACTAATAACGTATAACGTATAACGTAATACGTATAACGTATAACGTGTAACGTATAACGTATAACGTATAACGTATAACGTATAACGTAATACGTATAACGTATAACGTATAACGTGTAACGTATAACGTATAACGTATAACGTATAACGTATAACGTATAACGTATAACGTATAACGTATAACGTATAACGTATAACGTATAACGTATAACGTATAACGTATAACGTATAACCTATAACAAATAACGTATAACGTATAACGTATAACGTATAACGTATAACGTATAACGTATAACGTATAACGTATAACGTATAACGTATAACGTATAACGTATAACGTATAACGTATAACGTAATACGTATAACGTATAACGTATAACGTATAAAGTATAACGTATAACGTATAACGGATAACGTATAACGTATACTGTGTAACGTATAACGTATAACGTATAACGTATAACGTATAACGTATAACGTATAACATATAATCTATAACGCATATCCTAGAACTTATGCCGTATAACATATAACGTATAACGTATAACGTATAACGTATAACGTATAACGTATAACGTATAACGTATAACGTATAACGTATAACGTATAACGTATAACGTATAACGTATAACGTATAACGTATAACGTATAACGTATAACGTATAACGTAGAACGTATAACGTATAACGTAATACGTATAACGTATAACGTATAACGTATAACGTATAACGTATAACGTATAACGTATAACGTAATACGTATAACGTATAACGTATAACGTATAACGTATAACGTATAACGTATAACGTATAACGTATAACGTATAACGTATAACGTATAACGTATAACGTATAACGTATAACGTATAACGTATAACGTATAACGTATAACGTATAACGTATAACGTATAACGTATAACGTATAACGTATAACGTATAACGTATAACGTACAACGGATAACGTATAACGTATAACGTATAACGTATAACGTATAACGTATAACGTGTAACGTATAACGTATAACGTATAACGTGTAACGTATAACGTATAACGTATAACGTATAACGTATAAAGTATAACGTATAACGTAGAACGTATAACGTATAACCTATAACGTATACCGTATAACGTATAACGTGTAACGTATAACGTATAACGTATAGCGTATAACGTATATCGTATAACGTATAACGTTTAACGTATAACGTATAACATATAATGTATAACGCATATCCTAGAACTTATGCTGAATAACGTATAATGTATAACGTATAACGTATAACGTATAACGTAGAACGTAGAACGTATAACGTATAACGTATAACGTATAAAGTATAACGTATAACGTATAACGTATAACGTATAACGGATAACGTGTAACGTATAACGTATAACGTATAACGTATAACGTATAACGTGATACGTATAACGTATAACGTATAACGTATAACGTATAACGTATAACGTATAACGCATAACGTATAACGTATAACGTATAACGTATAACCTATAACGTATACCGTATAACGTATAACGTGTAACGTATAACGTATAACGTATAGCGTATAACGTATATCGTATAACGTATAACGTTTAACGTATAACGTATAACATATAATGTATAACGCATATCCTAGAACTTATGCTGAATAACGTATAATGTATAACGTATAACGTATAACGTATAACGTAGAACGTAGAACGTATAACGTAGAACGTATAACGTATAACGTATAACGTATAACGGATAACGTGTAACGTATATCGTATATCGTATACCGTATAACGTACAACGAGTAACGCATAACGTATAACGTATAAGGTATAACGTATAACTTATAACGTATAACGTATAACGTATAACGTAATACGTATAACGTATACCGTATAACGTATAACGTGTAACGTATAACGTATAACGTATAGCGTATAACGTATATCGTATAACGTATAACGTTTAACGTATAACGTATAAAATATAATGTATAACGCATATCCTAGAACTTATTCTGAATAACGTATAACGTATAACGTATAACGTTTAAGGTATAACGTATAACGTATAACGTATAACGTATAACGTAATACGTATAACGTATAACGTATAACGTATAACGTATAATGTATAACGTATAACGTATAACCTATAACTAAAATCGTATAACGTATAACGTATAACGTATAACGTATAACGTATAACGTATAACGTAATACGTATAACGTATAACGTATAACGTAATACGTATAACGTATAACGTATAACGTATAACGTATAACGTAATACGTATAACGTATAACGTATAACGTATAACGTATAACGTATAACGTATAACGTATAACGTATAACGTATAACGTATACCGTATAACGTATAACGTATAACGTATAACGTATAACGTATAACGTATAACGTATAACGTATAACGTATAACGTAATACGTATAACGTATAACGTATAACGTATAACGTATAACGTATAACGTATAACGTATAACGTATAGCGTATTACGTATAACCTATAACATATAACGTATAACGTATAACGTATAACGTATAACGTATAACGTATAACGTGTAACGTATAACGTATAACGTATAACGTATAACGTATAACGTATAACGTATAACGTATAACGTATAACGTGTAATGTATAACGTATAACGTATAACCTATAACTAATAACGTATAACGTATAACGTAATACGTATAACGTATAACGTGTAACGTATAACGTATAACGTATAACGTATAACGTATAACGTATAACGTAATACGTATAACGTATAACGTATAACGTATAACGTATAACGTATAACGTATAACGTATAACGTACAACGTAATACGTATAACGTATAACGTATAACGTATAACGTATAATGTATAACGTATAACGTATAACCTATAACTAAAAACGTATAACGTATAACGTAATACGTATAACGTATAACGTATAACGTATAACGTATAACGTAATACGTATAACGTATAACGTATAACGTATAACGTATAACGTATAACGTATAACGTATAACGTATAACGTATAACGTATAACGTATACCGTATAACGTATAACGTATAACGTATAACGTATAACGTATAACGTATAACGTATAACGTATAACGTATTACGTATAACGTAATACGTATAACGTATAACGTATAACGTATAACGTATAACGTATAACGTATAACGTATAACGTATAGCGTATTACGTATAACCTATAACATATAACGTATAACGTATAACGTATAACGTATAACGTATAACGTATAACGTGTAACGTATAACGTATAACGTATAACGTATAACGTATAACGTATAACGTAATACGTATAACGTATAACGTATAACGTATAACGTGTAATGTATAACGTATAACGTATAACCTATAACTAATAACGTATAACGTATAACGTAATACGTATAACGTAATACGTATAACGTATAACGTATAACGTATAACGTATAACGTATAACGTATAACGTATAACGTATAACGTATAACGTATAACGTATAACGTATAACGTATAACGTATAACGTATAACGTATAACGTATAACGTATAACGTATAACGTATAACGTATAACGTATAACGTATAACGTATAACGTATAACGTATAACGTACAACGGATAACGTATAACGTATAACGTATAACGTATAACGTATAACGTATAACGTGTAACGTATAACGTATAACGTATAACGTGTAACGTATAACGTATAACGTATAACGTATAACGTATAAAGTATAACGTATAACGTAGAACGTATAACGTATAACCTATAACGTATACCGTATAACGTATAACGTGTAACGTATAACGTATAACGTATAGCGTATAACGTATATCGTATAACGTATAACGTTTAACGTATAACGTATAACATATAATGTATAACGCATATCCTAGAACTTATGCTGAATAACGTATAATGTATAACGTATAACGTATAACGTATAACGTAGAACGTAGAACGTATAACGTATAACGTATAACGTATAAAGTATAACGTATAACGTATAACGTATAACGTATAACGGATAACGTGTAACGTATAACGTATAACGTATAACGTATAACGTATAACGTGATACGTATAACGTATAACGTATAACGTATAACGTATAACGTATAACGTATAACGCATAACGTATAACGTATAACGTATAACGTATAACCTATAACGTATACCGTATAACGTATAACGTGTAACGTATAACGTATAACGTATAGCGTATAACGTATATCGTATAACGTATAACGTTTAACGTATAACGTATAACATATAATGTATAACGCATATCCTAGAACTTATGCTGAATAACGTATAATGTATAACGTATAACGTATAACGTATAACGTAGAACGTAGAACGTATAACGTAGAACGTATAACGTATAACGTATAACGTATAACGGATAACGTGTAACGTATATCGTATATCGTATACCGTATAACGTACAACGAGTAACGCATAACGTATAACGTATAAGGTATAACGTATAACTTATAACGTATAACGTATAACGTATAACGTAATACGTATAACGTATACCGTATAACGTATAACGTGTAACGTATAACGTATAACGTATAGCGTATAACGTATATCGTATAACGTATAACGTTTAACGTATAACGTATAAAATATAATGTATAACGCATATCCTAGAACTTATTCTGAATAACGTATAACGTATAACGTATAACGTTTAAGGTATAACGTATAACGTATAACGTATAACGTATAACGTAATACGTATAACGTATAACGTATAACGTATAACGTATAATGTATAACGTATAACGTATAACCTATAACTAAAATCGTATAACGTATAACGTATAACGTATAACGTATAACGTATAACGTATAACGTAATACGTATAACGTATAACGTATAACGTAATACGTATAACGTATAACGTATAACGTATAACGTATAACGTAATACGTATAACGTATAACGTATAACGTATAACGTATAACGTATAACGTATAACGTATAACGTATAACGTATAACGTATACCGTATAACGTATAACGTATAACGTATAACGTATAACGTATAACGTATAACGTATAACGTATAACGTATAACGTAATACGTATAACGTATAACGTATAACGTATAACGTATAACGTATAACGTATAACGTATAACGTATAGCGTATTACGTATAACCTATAACATATAACGTATAACGTATAACGTATAACGTATAACGTATAACGTATAACGTGTAACGTATAACGTATAACGTATAACGTATAACGTATAACGTATAACGTATAACGTATAACGTATAACGTGTAATGTATAACGTATAACGTATAACCTATAACTAATAACGTATAACGTATAACGTAATACGTATAACGTATAACGTGTAACGTATAACGTATAACGTATAACGTATAACGTATAACGTATAACGTAATACGTATAACGTATAACGTATAACGTATAACGTATAACGTATAACGTATAACGTATAACGTACAACGTAATACGTATAACGTATAACGTATAACGTATAACGTATAATGTATAACGTATAACGTATAACCTATAACTAAAAACGTATAACGTATAACGTAATACGTATAACGTATAACGTATAACGTATAACGTATAACGTAATACGTATAACGTATAACGTATAACGTATAACGTATAACGTATAACGTATAACGTATAACGTATAACGTATAACGTATAACGTATACCGTATAACGTATAACGTATAACGTATAACGTATAACGTATAACGTATAACGTATAACGTATAACGTATTACGTATAACGTAATACGTATAACGTATAACGTATAACGTATAACGTATAACGTATAACGTATAACGTATAACGTATAGCGTATTACGTATAACCTATAACATATAACGTATAACGTATAACGTATAACGTATAACGTATAACGTATAACGTGTAACGTATAACGTATAACGTATAACGTATAACGTATAACGTATAACGTAATACGTATAACGTATAACGTATAACGTATAACGTATAACGTATAACGTATAACGTATAACGTATAGCGTATTACGTATAACCTATAACATATAACGTATAACGTATAACGTATAACGTATAACGTATAACGTATAACGTGTAACGTATAACGTATAACGTATAACGTATAACGTAATACGTATAACGTATAACGTATAACGTATAACGTGTAATGTATAACGTATAACGTATAACCTATAACTAATAACGTATAACGTATAACGTAATACGTATAACGTATAACGTGTAACGTATAACGTATAACGTATAACGTATAACGTATAACGTAATACGTATAACGTATAACGTATAACGTATAACGTATAACGTATAACGTATAACGTATAACGTATAACGTATAACGTATAACGTATAACGTATAACGTATAACGTATAACGTATGACGTATAACGTATAACGTATAACGTATAACGTATAACGTATAACGTATAACGTATAACGTATAACGTATAACGTATAACGTATAACGTATAACGTATAACGTATAACGTATAACGTATAACGTATAACGTATAACGTATAACGTATAACGTAGAACGTAGAACGTATAATGTATAACGTATAACGTATAACGTATAACGTATAACCTATAACGTATAACGTATAACCTATAACGTAATACATATAACGTATAACGTATAACGTATAACGTATTACGCATAACGTATAACGTATAACGTATAACGTATAACGTATACCGTATAACGTATAACGTGTAACGTATAACGTATAACGTATAGCGTATAACGTATATCGTATAACGTATAATGTTTAACGTATAACGTATAAAATATAATGTATAACGCATATCCTAGAACTTATGCTGAATAACGTATAACGTATAACGTATAACGTTTAAGGTATAACGTATAACGTATAACGTATAACGTATAACGTATAACGTATAACGTATAACGTAATACGTATAACGTATAACGTATAACGTATAACGTATAACGTATAACGTATAACGTATAACGTATAACGTATAACGTAATACGTATAACGTATAACGTATAACGTATAACGTATAATGTATAACGTATAACGTATAACCTATAACTAAAAACGTAATACGTATAACGTATAACGTATAACGTATAACGTATAACGTAATACGTATAACGTATAACGTATAACGTATAACGTATAACGTATAACGTATAACGTATAACGTATAACGTATAACGTATACCGTATAACGTATAACGTATAACGTATAACGTATAACGTATAACGTATAACGTATAACGTATAACGTATAACGTAATACGTATAACGTATAACGTATAACGTATAACGGATAACGTATAACGTATAACGTATAACGTATAGCGTATTACGTATAACCTATAACATATAACGTATAACGTATAACGTATAACGTATAACGTATAACGTATAACGTGTAACGTATAACGTATAACGTATAACGTATAACGTATAACGTATAACGTAATACGTATAACGTATAACGTATAACGTATAACGTGTAATGTATAACGTATAACGTATAACCTATAACTAATAACGTATAACGTATAACGTAATACGTATAACGTATAACGTGTAACGTATAACGTATAACGTATAACGTATAACGTATAACGTAATACGTATAACGTATAACGTATAACGTATAACGTATAACGTATAACGTATAACGTATAACGTATAACGTATAACGTATAACGTATAACGTATAACGTATAACGTATAACGTATAACGTATAACGTATAACGTATAACGTATAACGTATAACGTATAACGTATAACGTATAACGTATAACGTATAACGTATAACGTATAACGTATAACGCATAACGTATAACGTATAACGTATAACGTATAACGTATAACGTATAACGTATAACGTATAACGTATAACGTATAACGGTATAACGTATAACGTAGAACGTATAATGTATAACGTATAACGTATAACGTATAACCTATAACGTATAACGTATAACCTATAACGTAATACATATAACGTATAACGTATAACGTATAACGTATAACGTATAACGTATAACGTATAACGTAATACGTATAACGTATAACGTATAACGTATAACGTATAACGTATAACGTATAACGTATAACGTATAGCGTATTACGTATAACCTATAACATATAACGTATAACGTATAACGTATAACGTATAACGTATAACGTATAACGTGTAACGTATAACGTATAACGTATAACGTATAACGTATAACGTAATACGTATAACGTATAACGTATAACGTATAACGTATAACGTATAACGTATAACGTATAACGTATAACGTATAACGTATAACGTATAACGTATAACGTATAACGTATAACGTATAGCGTATAACGTATAACGTATAACGTATAAGGTATAACGTATAACGTAAAGCGTATACCGTATAACGTATAACGTATAACGTAAAACGTATAACGTATAACGTATAACGCTTATCCTATGACGTATACGGTATAACGTATGATGTATAACGAATAACGTATAACGTATAACGTATAACGTATAACGTATAACGTATAACGTATAACGTATAACGTATAACGTAAAACGTATAACGTATAACGTATAACGTATAACGTATAACGTATAACGTATAACGTATAACGTATAACGTATAACGTATAACGTATAACCTATAACGTATAACGTATAACCTATAACGTAATACGTATAACGTATAACGTATAACGTATAACGTATAACGCATAACGTATAACGTATAACGTATAACGTATAACCTATAACGTATACCGTATAACGTATAACGTGTAACGTATAACGTATAACGTATAGCGTATAACGTATATCGTATAACGTATAACGTTTAACGTATAACGTATAACATATAATGTATAACGCATATCCTAGAACTTATGCTGAATAACGTATAATGTATAACGTATAACGTATAACGTATAACGTAGAACGTAGAACGTATAACGTAGAACGTATAACGTATAACGTATAACGTATAACGGATAACGTGTAACGTATATCGTATATCGTATACCGTATAACGTACAACGAGTAACGCATAACGTATAACGTATAAGGTATAACGTATAACTTATAACGTATAACGTATAACGTATAACGTAATACGTATAACGTATAACGTATAACGTATAACGTATAACGTATAACGTATAACGTATAACGTATAAAGTATAACGTATAACGTATAACGTATAACGTATAACGTATAACGTATAACGTAGAACGTATAACGTATAACGTATAACGTATAACGGATAACGTGTAACGTATTTCGTATATCGTATACCGTATAACGTACAACGAGTAACGCATAACGTATAACGTATAAGGTATAACGTATAACGTATAACGTATAACGTATAACGTATAACGTATAACGTATAACGTGATACGTATAACGTATAACGTATAACGTATAACGTATAACGTATAACGTATAACGTATAACGTATAACGTAATACGTATAACGTATAACGTATAACGTAATACGTATAACGTATAACGTATAACGTATAACGTATAACGTAATACGTATAACGTATAACGTATAACGTATAACGTATAACGTATAACGTATAACGTATAACGTATAACGTATAACGTATAACGTATACCGTATAACGTATAACGTATAACGTATAACGTATAACGTATAACGTATAACGTATAACGTATAACGTATAACGTAATACGTATAACGTATAACGTATAACGTATAACGGATAACGTATAACGTATAACGTATAACGTATAGCGTATTACGTATAACCTATAACATATAACGTATAACGTATAACGTATAACGTATAACGTATAACGTATAACGTGTAACGTATAACGTATAACGTATAACGTATAACGTATAACGTATAACGTAATACGTATAACGTATAACGTATAACGTATAACGTGTAATGTATAACGTATAACGTATAACCTATAACTAATAACGTATAACGTATAACGTAATACGTATAACGTATAACGTGTAACGTATAACGTATAACGTATAACGTATAACGTATAACGTAATACGTATAACGTATAACGTATAACGTATAACGTATAACGTATAACGTATAACGTATAACGTATAACGTATAACGTATAACGTATAACGTATAACGTATAACGTATAACGTATAACGTATAACGTATAACGTATAACGTATAACGTATAACGTATAACGTATAACGTATAACGTATAACGTATAACGTATAACGTATAACGCATAACGTATAACGTATAACGTATAACGTATAACGTATAACGTATAACGTAAACGTATAACGTATAACGTATAACGTATAACGTATAACGTATAACGTATAACGTAGAACGTATAATGTATAACGTATAACGTATAACGTATAACCTATAACGTATAACGTATAACCTATAACGTAATACATATAACGTATAACGTATAACGTATAACGTATAACGTATAACGTATAACGTATAACGTAATACGTATAACGTATAACGTATAACGTATAACGTATAACGTATAACGTATAACGTATAACGTATAGCGTATTACGTATAACCTATAACATATAACGTATAACGAATAACGTATAACGTATAACGTATAACGTATAACGTGTAACGTATAACGTATAACGTATAACGTATAACGTATAACGTAATACGTATAACGTATAACGTATAACGTATAACGTATAACGTATAACGTATAACGTATAACGTATAACGTATAACGTATAACGTATAACGTATAACGTATAACGTATAACGTATAACGTATAACGTATAACGTATAACGTATAACGTAATACGTATAACGTATAACGTATAACGTATAAAGTATAACGTATAACGTATAACGGATAACGTATAACGTATACTGTGTAACGTATAACGTATAACGTATAACGTATAACGTATAACGTATAACGTATAACATATAATCTATAACGCATATCCTAGAACTTATGCCGTATAACATATAACGTATAACGTATAACGTATAACGTATAACGTATAACGTATAACGTATAACGTATAACGTATAACGTATAACGTATAACGTATAACGTATAACGTATAACGTATAACGTATAACGTATAACGTATAACGTATAACGTAGAACGTATAACGTATAACGTAATACGTATAACGTATAACGTATAACGTATAACGTATAACGTATAACGTATAACGTAATACGTATAACGTATAACGTATAACGTATAACGTATAACGTATAACGTATAACGTATAACGTATAACGTAATACGTATAACGTATAACGTATAACGTATAACGTATAACGTATAACGTATAACGTATAACGTATAACGTATAACGTATAACGTATACCGTATAACGTATAACGTATAACGTATAACGTATAACGTATAACGTATAACGTATAACGTATAACGTATAACGTATAACGTAATACGTATAACGTATAACGTATAACGTATAACGTATAACGTATAACGTATAACGTATAACGTATAGCGTATTACGTATAACCTATAACACATAACGTATAACGTATAACGTATAACGTATAACGTATAACGTATAACGTGTAACGTATAACGTATAACGTATAACGTATAACGTATAACGTAATACGTATAACGTATAACGTATAACGTATAACGTGTAATGTATAACGTATAACGTATAACCTATAACTAATAACGTATAACGTATAACGTAATACGTATAACGTATAACGTGTAACGTATAACGTATAACGTATAACGTATAACGTATAACGTAATACGTATAACGTATAACGTATAACGTATAACGTATAACGTATAACGTATAACGTATAACGTATAACGTATAACGTATAACGTATAACGTATAACGTATAACGTATAACGTATAACGTATGACGTATAACGTGTAACGTATAACGTATAACGTATAACGTATAACGTATAACGTAATACGTATAACGTATAACGTATAACGTATAACGTATAACGTATAACGTATAACGTGTAATGTATAACGTATAACGTATAACCTATAACTAATAACGTATAACGTATAACGTAATACGTATAACGTATAACGTGTAACGTATAACGTATAACGTAATACGTATAACGTATAACGTATAACGTATAACGTATAACGTATAACGTATAACGTATAACGTATAACGTATAACGTATAACGTATAACGTATAACGTATAACGTATAACGTATAACGTATAACGTATAACGTATAACGTATAACGTATAACGTAATACGTATAACGTATAACGTATAACGTAATACGTATAACGTATAACGTATAACGTATAACGTATAACGTAATACGTATAACGTATAACGTATAACGTATAACGTATAACGTATAACGTATAACGTATAACGTATAACGTATAACGTATACCGTATAACGTATAACGTATAACGTATAACGTATAACGTATAACGTATAACGTATAACGTATAACGTATAACGTAATACGTATAACGTATAACGTATAACGTATAACGGATAACGTATAACGTATAACGTATAACGTATAGCGTATTACGTATAACCTATAACATATAACGTATAACGTATAACGTATAACGTATAACGTATAACGTATAACGTGTAACGTATAACGTATAACGTATAACGTATAACGTATAACGTATAACGTAATACGTATAACGTATAACGTATAACGTATAACGTGTAATGTATAACGTATAACGTATAACCTATAACTAATAACGTATAACGTATAACGTAATACGTATAACGTATAACGTGTAACGTATAACGTATAACGTATAACGTATAACGTATAACGTAATACGTATAACGTATAACGTATAACGTTATACGTATAACGTATAACGTATAACGTATAACGTATAACGTATAACGTATAACGTATAACGTATAACGTATAACGTATAACGTATAACGTATAACGTATAACGTATAACGTATAACGTATAACGTATAACGTATAACGTATAACGTATAACGTATAACGTATAACGCATAACGTATAACGTATAACGTATAACGTATAACGTATAACGTATAACGTATAACGTATAACGTATAACGTAGTAACGTATAACGTATAACGTATAACGTAGAACGTATAATGTATAACGTATAACGTATAACGTATAACCTATAACGTATAACGTATAACCTATAACGTAATACATATAACGTATAACGTATAACGTATAACGTATAACGTATAACGTATAACGTATAACGTAATACGTATAACGTATAACGTATAACGTATAACGTATAACGTATAACGTATAACGTATAACGTATAGCGTATTACGTATAACCTATAACATATAACGTATAACGTATAACGTATAACGTATAACGTATAACGTATAACGTGTAACGTATAACGTATAACGTATAACGTATAACGTATAACGTAATACGTATAACGTATAACGTATAACGTATAACGTATAACGTATAACGTATAACGTATAACGTATAACGTATAACGTATAACGTATAACGTATAACGTATAACGTATAACGTATAGCGTATAACGTATAACGTATAACGTATAAGGTATAACGTATAACGTAAAGCGTATACCGTATAACGTATAACGTATAACGTAAAACGTATAACGTATAACGTATAACGCTTATCCTATGACGTATACGGTATAACGTATGATGTATAACGAATAACGTATAACGTATAACGTATAACGTATAACGTATAACGTATAACGTATAACGTATAACGTATAACGTAAAACGTATAACGTATAACGTATAACGTATAACGTATAACGTATAACGTATAACGTTTAACGTATAACGTATAACGTATAACGTATAACCTATAACGTATAACGTATAACCTATAACGTAATACGTATAACGTATAACGTATAACGTATAACGTATAACGCATAACGTATAACGTATAACGTATAACGTATAACCTATAACGTATACCGTATAACGTATAACGTGTAACGTATAACGTATAACGTATAGCGTATAACGTATATCGTATAACGTATAACGTTTAACGTATAACGTATAACATATAATGTATAACGCATATCCTAGAACTTATGCTGAATAACGTATAATGTATAACGTATAACGTATAACGTATAACGTAGAACGTAGAACGTATAACGTAGAACGTATAACGTATAACGTATAACGTATAACGGATAACGTGTAACGTATATCGTATATCGTATACCGTATAACGTACAACGAGTAACGCATAACGTATAACGTATAAGGTATAACGTATAACTTATAACGTATAACGTATAACGTATAACGTAATACGTATAACGTATAACGTATAACGTATAACGTATAACGTATAACGTATAACGTATAACGTATAAAGTATAACGTATAACGTATAACGTATAACGTATAACGTATAACGTATAACGTAGAACGTATAACGTATAACGTATAACGTATAACGGATAACGTGTAACGTATTTCGTATATCGTATACCGTATAACGTACAACGAGTAACGCATAACGTATAACGTATAAGGTATAACGTATAACGTATAACGTATAACGTATAACGTATAACGTATAACGTATAACGTGATACGTATAACGTATAACGTATAACGTATAACGTATAACGTATAACGTATAACGTATAACGTATAACGTATAACGTATAACGTATAACGTATAACGTATAACGTATAACGTATAACGTATAACGTATAAAGTATAACGTATAACGTATAACGTATAACGTATAACGTATAACGTATAACGTAGAACGTATAACGTATAACGTATAACGTATAACGTATAACGTATAACGTATAGCGTATTACGTATAACCTATAACATATAACGTATAACGTATAATGTATAACGTATAACGTATAACGTATAACGTGTAACGTATAACGTATAACGTATAACGTATAACGTATAACGTATAACGTAATACGTATAACGTATAACGTATAACGTATAACGTGTAATGTATAACGTATAACGTATAACCTATAACGTAATACATATAACGTATAACGTATAACGTATAACGTATTACGCATAACGTATAACGTATAACGTATAACGTATAACGTATACCGTATAACGTATAACGTGTAACGTATAACGTATAACGTATAGCGTATAACGTATATCGTATAACGTATAACGTTTAACGTATAACGTATAAAATATAATGTATAACGCATATCCTAGAACTTATGCTGAATAACGTATAACGTATAACGTATAACGTTTAAGGTATAACGTATAACGTATAACGTATAACGTATAACGTATAACGTATAACGTATAACGTAATACGTATAACGTATAACGTATAACGTATAACGTATAACGTATAACGTATAACGTATAACGTATAACGTATAACGTAATACGTATAACGTATAACGTATAACGTATAACGTATAATGTATAACGTATAACGTATAACCTATAACTAAAAACGTATAACGTATAACGTATAACGTATAACGTATAACGTATAACGTATAACGTAATACGTATAACGTATAACGTATAACGTAATACGTATAACGTATAACGTATAACGTATAACGTATAACTAAAAACGTGTAACGTATAACGTATAACGTATAACGTATAACGTATAACGTAATACGTATAACGTATAACGTATAACGTATAACGTGTAATGTATAACGTATAACGTATAACCTATAACTAATAACGTATAACGTATAACGTAATACGTATAACGTATAACGTGTAACGTATAACGTATAACGTATAACGTATAACGTATAACGTATAACGTAATACGTATAACGTATAACGTATAACGTATAACGTATAACGTATAACGTATAACGTACAACGTAATACGTATAACGTATAACGTATAACGTATAACGTATAATGTATAACGTATAACGTATAACCTATAACTAAAAACGTATAACGTATAACGTAATACGTATAACGTATAACGTATAACGTATAACGTATAACGTAATACGTATAACGTATAACGTATAACGTATAACGTATAACGTATAACGTATAACGTATAACGTATAACGTATAACGTATAACGTATACCGTATAACGTATAACGTATAACGTATAACGTATAACGTATAACGTATAACGTATAACGTATAACGTATAACGTATAACGTAATACGTATAACGTATAACGTATAACGTATAACGTATAACGTATAACGTATAACGTATAACGTATAGCGTATTACGTATAACCTATAACACATAACGTATAACGTATAACGTATAACGTATAACGTATAACGTATAACGTGTAACGTATAACGTATAACGTATAACGTATAACGTATAACGTAATACGTATAACGTATAACGTATAACGTATAACGTGTAATGTATAACGTATAACGTATAACCTATAACTAATAACGTATAACGTATAACGTAATACGTATAACGTATAACGTGTAACGTATAACGTATAACGTATAACGTATAACGTATAACGTAATACGTATAACGTATAACGTATAACGTATAACGTATAACGTATAACGTATAACGTATAACGTATAACGTATAACGTATAACGTATAACGTATAACGTATAACGTATAACGTATAACGTATGACGTATAACGTGTAACGTATAACGTATAACGTATAACGTATAACGTATAACGTAATACGTATAACGTATAACGTATAACGTATAACGTATAACGTATAACGTATAACGTGTAATGTATAACGTATAACGTATAACCTATAACTAATAACGTATAACGTATAACGTAATACGTATAACGTATAACGTGTAACGTATAACGTATAACGTATAACGTATAACGTATAACGTAATACGTATAACGTATAACGTATAACGTATAACGTATAACGTATAACGTATAACGTATAACGTATAACGTATAACGTATAACGTATAACGTATAACGTATAACGTATAACGTATAACGTATAACGTATAACGTATAACGTATAACGTATAACGTAATACGTATAACGTATAACGTATAACGTAATACGTATAACGTATAACGTATAACGTATAACGTATAACGTAATACGTATAACGTATAACGTATAACGTATAACGTATAACGTATAACGTATAACGTATAACGTATAACGTATAACGTATACCGTATAACGTATAACGTATAACGTATAACGTATAACGTATAACGTATAACGTATAACGTATAACGTATAACGTAATACGTATAACGTATAACGTATAACGTATAACGGATAACGTATAACGTATAACGTATAACGTATAGCGTATTACGTATAACCTATAACATATAACGTATAACGTATAACGTATAACGTATAACGTATAACGTATAACGTGTAACGTATAACGTATAACGTATAACGTATAACGTATAACGTATAACGTAATACGTATAACGTATAACGTATAACGTATAACGTGTAATGTATAACGTATAACGTATAACCTATAACTAATAACGTATAACGTATAACGTAATACGTATAACGTATAACGTGTAACGTATAACGTATAACGTATAACGTATAACGTATAACGTAATACGTATAACGTATAACGTATAACGTATAACGTATAACGTATAACGTAATACGTATAACGTATAACGTGTAACGTATAACGTATAACGTATAACGTATAACGTATAACGTATAACGTAATACGTATAACGTATAACGTATAACGTATAACGTATAACGTATAACGTATAACGTACAACGTAATACGTATAACGTATAACGTATAACGTATAACGTATAATGTATAACGTATAACGTATAACCTATAACTAAAAACGTATAACGTATAACGTAATACGTATAACGTATAACGTATAACGTATAACGTATAACGTAATACGTATAACGTATAACGTATAACGTATAACGTATAACGTATAACGTATAACGTATAACGTATAACGTATAACGTATACCGTATAACGTATAACGTATAACGTATAACGTATAACGTATAACGTATAACGTATAACGTATAACGTATAACGTATAACGTAATACGTATAACGTATAACGTATAACGTATAACGTATAACGTATAACGTATAACGTATAACGTATAGCGTATTACGTATAACCTATAACACATAACGTATAACGTATAACGTATAACGTATAACGTATAACGTATAACGTGTAACGTATAACGTATAACGTATAACGTATAACGTATAACGTAATACGTATAACGTATAACGTATAACGTATAACGTGTAATGTATAACGTATAACGTATAACCTATAACTAATAACGTATAACGTATAACGTAATACGTATAACGTATAACGTGTAACGTATAACGTATAACGTATAACGTATAACGTATAACGTAATACGTATAACGTATAACGTATAACGTATAACGTATAACGTATAACGTATAACGTATAACGTATAACGTATAACGTATAACGTATAACGTATAACGTATAACGTATAACGTATGACGTATAACGTGTAACGTATAACGTATAACGTATAACGTATAACGTATAACGTAATACGTATAACGTATAACGTATAACGTATAACGTATAACGTATAACGTATAACGTATAACGTATAACGTATAACGTATAACGTATAACGTATAACGTATAACGTATAACGTATAGCGTATAACGTATAACGTATAACGTATAAGGTATAACGTATAACGTAAAGCGTATACCGTATAACGTATAACGTATAACGTAAAACGTATAACGTATAACGTATAACGCTTATCCTATGACGTATACGGTATAACGTATGATGTATAACGAATAACGTATAACGTATAACGTATAACGTATAACGTATAACGTATAACGTATAACGTATAACGTATAACGTAAAACGTATAACGTATAACGTATAACGTATAACGTATAACGTATAACGTATAACGTATAACGTATAACGTATAACGTATAACGTATAACCTATAACGTATAACGTATAACCTATAACGTAATACGTATAACGTATAACGTATAACGTATAACGTATAACGCATAACGTATAACGTATAACGTATAACGTATAACCTATAACGTATACCGTATAACGTATAACGTGTAACGTATAACGTATAACGTATAGCGTATAACGTATATCGTATAACGTATAACGTTTAACGTATAACGTATAACATATAATGTATAACGCATATCCTAGAACTTATGCTGAATAACGTATAATGTATAACGTATAACGTATAACGTATAACGTAGAACGTAGAACGTATAACGTAGAACGTATAACGTATAACGTATAACGTATAACGGATAACGTGTAACGTATATCGTATATCGTATACCGTATAACGTACAACGAGTAACGCATAACGTATAACGTATAAGGTATAACGTATAACTTATAACGTATAACGTATAACGTATAACGTAATACGTATAACGTATAACGTATAACGTATAACGTATAACGTATAACGTATAACGTATAACGTATAACGTATAAAGTATAACGTATAACGTATAACGTATAACGTATAACGTATAACGTATAACGTAGAACGTATAACGTATAACGTATAACGTATAACGGATAACGTGTAACGTATTTCGTATATCGTATACCGTATAACGTACAACGAGTAACGCATAACGTATAACGTATAAGGTATAACGTATAACGTATAACGTATAACGTATAACGTATAACGTATAACGTATAACGTGATACGTATAACGTATAACGTATAACGTATAACGTATAACGTATAACGTATAACGTATAACGTATAACGTATAACGTATAACGTATAACGTATAACGTATAACGTATAACGTATAACGTATAAAGTAGAACGTATAACGTATAACGTATAACGTATAACGTATAACCTATAACGTATAACGTAATACGTATAACGTATAACGTATAACGTATAACGTACAACGGATAACGTATAACGTATAACGTATAACGTATAACGTATAACGTATAACGTGTAACGTATAACGTATAACGTATAACGTATAACGTATAACGTATAACGTATAACGTATAACGTATAACGTAATACGTATAACGTATAACGTATAACGTAAAACGTATAACGTATAACGTATAACGTATAACGTATAACGTATAACGTATAACGTATAACGTATAACGTATAACGTATAACGTATAACGTATAACGTATAACGTATAACGTATAACGTATAACGTATAACGTATAACGTATAACGTATATCGTATAACGTATAACGTATAACGTATAACGTATAACGTATAACGTATAACGTAGAACGTATAATGTATAACGTATAACGTATAACGTATAACCTATAACGTATAACGTATAACCTATAACGTAATACATATAACGTATAACGTATAACGTATAACGTATTACGCATAACGTATAACGTATAACGTATAACGTATAACGTATACCGTATAACGTATAACGTGTAACGTATAACGTATGACGTATAGCGTATAACGTATATCGTATAACGTATAACGTTTAACGTATAACGTATAAAATATAATGTATAACGCATATCCTAGAACTTATGCTGAATAACGTATAACGTATGACGTATAACGTTTAAGGTATAACGTATGACGTATAACGTATAACGTATAACGTATAACGTATAACGTATAACGTAATACGTATAACGTATAACGTATAACGTAATACGTATAACGTATAACGTATAACGTATAACGTATAACGTATAACGTATAACGTATAACGTATAACGTAATACGTATAACGTATAACGTATAACGTATAACGTATAACGTATAACGTATAACGTATAACGTATAACGTATAACGTATAACGTATAACGTATAACGTATAACGTATAACGTATAACGTATAACGTATAACGTAATACGTATAACGTATAACGTATAACGTATAACGTATAATGTATAACGTATAACGTATAACCTATAACTAAAAACGTATAACGTATAACGTAATACGTATAACGTATAACGTATAACGTATAACGTATAACGTATAACGAATAACGTATAACGTATAACGTATAACGTATAACGTAATACGTATAACGTATAACGTATAACGTATAACGTATAACGTATAACGTATAACGTATAACGTATAACGTATAACGTATACCGTATAACGTATAACGTATAACGTATAACGTATAACGTATAACGTATAACGTATAACGTATAACGTATAACGTAATACGTATAACGTATAACGTATAACGTATAACGTATAACGTATAACGTATAACGTATAACGTATAACGTATAACGTATAACGTATAACGTATAACGTATAACGTATAACGTATAACCTATAACGTATAACGTATAACCTATAACGTAATACATATAACGTATAACGTATAACGTATAACGTATTACGCATAACGTATAACGTATAACGTATAACGTATAACGTATACCGTATAACGTATAACGTGTAACGTATAACGTATAACGTATAGCGTATAACGTATATCGTATAACGTATAACGTTTAACGTATAACGTATAAAATATAATGTATAACGCATATCCTAGAACTTATGCTGAATAACGTATAACGTATAACGTATAACGTTTAAGGTATAACGTATAACGTATAACGTATAACGTATAACGTATAACGTATAACGTATAACGTAATACGTATAACGTATAACGTATAACGTATAACGTATAACGTATAACGTATAACGTATAACGTATAACGTATAACGTAATACGTATAACGTATAACGTATAACGTATAACGTATAATGTATAACGTATAACGTATAACCTATAACTAAAAACGTATAACGTATAACGTATAACGTATAACGTATAACGTATAACGTATAACGTAATACGTATAACGTATAACGTATAACGTAATACGTATAACGTATAACGTATAACGTATAACGTATAACGTAATACGTATAACGTATAACGTATAACGTATAACGTATAACGTATAACGTATAACGTATAACGCATAACGTATAACGTATACCGTATAACGTATAACGTATAACGTATAACGTATAACGTATAACGTATAACGTATAACGTATAACGTATAACGTAATACGTATAACGTATAACGTATAACGTATAACGTATAACGTATAACGTATAACGTATAACGTATAGCGTATTACGTATAACCTATAACATATAACGTATAACGTATAACGTATAACGTATAACGTATAACGTATAACGTGTAACGTATAACGTATAACGTATAACGTATAACGTATAACGTAATACGTATAACGTATAACGTATAACGTATAACGTGTAATGTATAACGTATAACGTATAACCTATAACTAATAACGTATAACGTATAACGTAATACGTATAACGTATAACGTGTAACGTATAACGTATAACGTATAACGTATAACGTATAACGTATAACGTAATACGTATAACGTATAACGTATAACGTATAACGTATAACGTATAACGTATAACGTATAACGTACAACGTAATACGTATAACGTATAACGTATAACGTATAACGTATAACGTATAATGTATAACGTATAACGTATAACCTATAACTAAAAACGTATAACGTATAACGTAATACGTATAACGTATAACGTATAACGTATAACGTATAACGTAATACGTATAACGTATAACGTATAACGTATAACGTATAACGTATAACGTATAACGTATAACGTATAACGTATAACGTATAACGTATAACGTATACCGTATAACGTATAACGTATAACGTATAACGTATAACGTATAACGTATAACGTATAACGTATAACGTATAACGTATAACGTAATACGTATAACGTATAACGTATAACGTATAACGTATAACGTATAACGTATAACGTATAACGTATGACGTATAACGTATAACGTATAACGTATAACGTATAACGTATAACGTATAACGTATAACGTATAATGTATAACGTATAACGTATAACGTATAACGTATAACGTATAACGTATAACGTATAACGTATAACGTATAACGTATAACGTAGAACGTAGAACGTATAATGTATAACGTATAACGTATAACGTATAACGTATAACCTATAACGTATAACGTATAACCTATAACGTAATACATATAACGTATAACGTATAACGTATAACGTATTACGCATAACGTATAACGTATAACGTATAACGTATAACGTATACCGTATAACGTATAACGTGTAACGTATAACGTATAACGTATAGCGTATAACGTATATCGTATAACGTATAACGTTTAACGTATAACGTATAAAATATAATGTATAACGCATATCCTAGAACTTATGCTGAATAACGTATAACGTATAACGTATAACGTTTAAGGTATAACGTATAACGTATAACGTATAACGTATAACGTATAACGTATAACGTATAACGTAATACGTATAACGTATAACGTATAACGTATAACGTATAACGTATAACGTATAACGTATAACGTATAACGTATAACGTAATACGTATAACGTATAACGTATAACGTATAACGTATAATGTATAACGTATAACGTATAACCTATAACTAAAAACGTATAACGTATAACGTATAACGTATAACGTATAACGTATAACGTAATACGTATAACGTATAACGTATAACGTAATACGTATAACGTATAACGTATAACGTATAACGTATAACGTAATACGTATAACGTATAACGTATAACGTATAACGTATAACGTATAACGTATAACGTATAACGTATAACGTATAACGTATACCGTATAACGTATAACGTATAACGTATAACGTATAACGTATAACGTATAACGTATAACGTATAACGTATAACGTAATACGTATAACGTATAACGTATAACGTATAACGGATAACGTATAACGTATAACGTATAACGTATAGCGTATTACGTATAACCTATAACATATAACGTATAACGTATAACGTATAACGTATAACGTATAACGTATAACGTGTAACGTATAACGTATAACGTATAACGTATAACGTATAACGTAATACGTATAACGTATAACGTGTAACGTATAACGTATAACGTATAACGTATAACGTATAACGTAATACGTATAACGTATAACGTATAACGTATAACGTATAACGTATAACGTATAACGTATAACGTATAACGTATAACGTATAACGTATAACGTATAACGTATAACGTATAACGTATAACGTATAACGTATAACGTATAACGTATAACGTATAACGTATAACGTATAACGTATAACGTATAACGTATAACGTATAACGCATAACGTATAACGTATAACGTATAACGTATAACGTATAACGTATAACGTATAACGTATAACGTATAACGTATAACGTATAACGTATAACGTATAACGTATAACGTATAACGTAGAACGTATAATGTATAACGTATAACGTATAACGTATAACCTATAACGTATAACGTATAACCTATAACGTAATACATATAACGTATAACGTATAACGTATAACGTATAACGTAATACGTATAACGTATAACGTATAACGTATAACGTATAATGTATAACGTATAACGTATAACCTATAACTAAAAACGTATAACGTATAACGTAATACGTATAACGTATAACGTATAACGTATAACGTATAACGTATAACGTATAACGTATAACGTATAACGTATAACGTATAACGTATAACGTATAACGTATAACGTATAACGTATAACGTATAACGTATAACGTATAACGTATAACGTATAACGTATAACGTATAACGTATAACGTAGAACGTATAATGTATAACGTATAACGTATAACGTATAACCTATAACGTATAACGTATAACCTATAACGTAATACATATAACGTATAACGTATAACGTATAACGTATAACGTAATACGTATAACGTATAACGTATAACGTATAACGTATAATGTATAACGTATAACGTATAACCTATAACTAAAAACGTATAACGTATAACGTAATACGTATAACGTATAACGTATAACGTATAACGTATAACGTATAACGTATAACGTATAACGTATAACGTATAACGTAATACGTATAACGTATAACGTATAACGTATAACGTATAACGTATAACGTATAACGTATAACGTATAACGTATAACGTATAACGTATACCGTATAACGTATAACGTATAACGTATAACGTATAACGTATAACGTATAACGTATAACGTATAACGTATAACGTAATACGTATAACGTATAACGTATAACGTATAACGTATAACGTATAACGTATAACGTATAACGTATAGCGTATTACGTATAACCTATAACATATAACGTATAACGTATAACGTATAACGTATAACGTATAACGTATAACGTGTAACGTATAACGTATAACGTATAACGTATAACGTATAACGTAATACGTATAACGTATAACGTATAACGTATAACGTATAACGTATAACGTATAACGTATAACGTATAACGTATAACGTATAACGTATAACGTATAACGTATAACGTATAACGTATAGCGTATAACGTATAACGTATAACGTATAAGGTATAACGTATAACGTAAAGCGTATACCGTATAACGTATAACGTATAACGTAAAACGTATAACGTATAACGTATAACGCTTATCCTATGACGTATACGGTATAACGTATGATGTATAACGAATAACGTATAACGTATAACGTATAACGTATAACGTATAACGTATAACGTATAAACGTATAACGTATAACGTAAAACGTATAACGTATAACGTATAACGTATAACGTATAACGTATAACGTATACGTATAACGTATAACGTATAACGTATAACGTATAACCTATAACGTATAACGTATAACCTATAACGTAATACGTATAACGTATAACGTATAACGTATAACGTATAACGCATAACGTATAACGTATAACGTATAACGTATAACCTATAACGTATACCGTATAACGTATAACGTGTAACGTATAACGTATAACGTATAGCGTATAACGTATATCGTATAACGTATAACGTTTAACGTATAACGTATAACATATAATGTATAACGCATATCCTAGAACTTATGCTGAATAACGTATAATGTATAACGTATAACGTATAACGTATAACGTAGAACGTAGAACGTATAACGTAGAACGTATAACGTATAACGTATAACGTATAACGGATAACGTGTAACGTATATCGTATATCGTATACCGTATAACGTACAACGAGTAACGCATAACGTATAACGTATAAGGTATAACGTATAACTTATAACGTATAACGTATAACGTATAACGTAATACGTATAACGTATAACGTATAACGTATAACGTATAACGTATAACGTATAACGTATAACGTATAACGTATAACGTATAAAGTATAACGTATAACGTATAACGTATAACGTATAACGTATAACGTATAACGTAGAACGTATAACGTATAACGTATAACGTATAACGGATAACGTGTAACGTATTTCGTATATCGTATACCGTATAACGTACAACGAGTAACGCATAACGTATAACGTATAAGGTATAACGTATAACGTATAACGTATAACGTATAACGTATAACGTATAACGTATAACGTGATACGTATAACGTATAACGTATAACGTATAACGTATAACGTATAACGTATAACGTATAACGTATAACGTATAACGTATAACGTATAACGTATAACGTATAACGTATAACGTATAACGTATAAAGTAGAACGTATAACGTATAACCTATAACGTATAACGTATAACGTATAACGTATAACGTAATACGTATAACGTATAACGTATAACGTATAACGTACAACGGATAACGTATAACGTATAACGTATAACGTATAACGTATAACGTATAACGTGTAACGTATAACGTATAACGTATAACGTATAACGTATAACGTATAACGTATAACGTATAACGTATAACGTAATACGTATAACGTATAACGTATAACGTATAACGTATAACGTATAACGTATAACGTATAACGTATAACGTATAACGTATAACGTATAACGTATAACGTATAACGTATAACGTATAACGTATAACGTATAACGTATAACGTATAACGTATAACGTATAACGTATAACGTATAACGTATATCGTATAACGTATAACGTATAACGTATAACGTATAACGTATAACGTATAACGTAGAACGTATAATGTATAACGTATAACGTATAACGTATAACCTATAACGTATAACGTATAACCTATAACGTAATACATATAACGTATAACGTATAACGTATAACGTATTACGCATAACGTATAACGTATAACGTATAACGTATAACGTATACCGTATAACGTATAACGTGTAACGTATAACGTATGACGTATAGCGTATAACGTATATCGTATAACGTATAACGTTTAACGTATAACGTATAAAATATAATGTATAACGCATATCCTAGAACTAATGCTGAATAACGTATAACGTATAACGTATAACGTTTAAGGTATAACGTATGACGTAGAACGTATAACGTATAACGTATAACGTATAACGTATAACGTAATACGTATAACGTATAACGTATAACGTAATACGTATAACGTATAACGTATAACGTATAACGTATAACGTATAACGTATAACGTATAACGTATAACGTAATACGTATAACGTATAACGTATAACGTATAACGTATAACGTATAACGTATAACGTATAACGTATAACGTATAACGTATAACGTATAACGTATAGCGTATTACGTATAACCTATAACATATAACGTATAACGTATAACGTATAACGTATAACGTATAACGTATAACGTGTAACGTATAACGTATAACGTATAACGTATAACGTATAACGTAATACGTATAACGTATAACGTATAACGTATAACGTGTAATGTATAACGTATAACGTATAACCTATAACTAATAACGTATAACGTATAACGTAATACGTGTAACGTATAACGTGTAACGTATAACGTATAACGTATAACGTATAACGTATAACGTAATACGTATAACGTATAACGTATAACGTATAACGTATAACGTATAACGTATAACGTATAACGTATAACGTATAACGTATAACGTATAACGTATAACGTATAACGTATAACGTATAACGTATAACGTATAACGTATAACGTATAACGTATAACGTATAACGTATAACGTATAACGTATAACGTATAACGTATAACGTATAACGTATAACGTATAACGTATAACGTATAACGTATAACGTATAACGTATAACGTATAACGTAGAACGTATAATGTATAACGTATAACGTATAACGTATAACGTATAACGTATAACCTATAACGTATAACGTATAACCTATAACGTAATACATATAACGTATAACGTATAACGTATAACGTATTACGCATAACGTATAACGTATAACGTATAACGTATAACGTATACCGTATAACGTATAACGTGTAACGTATAACGTATAACGTATAGCGTATAACGTATATCGTATAACGTATAACGTTTAACGTATAACGTATAAAATATAATGTATAACGCATATCCTAGAACTTATGCTGAATAACGTATAACGTATAACGTATAACGTTTAAGGTATAACGTATAACGTATAACGTATAACGTATAACGTATAACGTATAACGTATAACGTAATACGTATAACGTATAACGTATAACGTATAACGTATAACGTATAACGTATAACGTATAACGTATAACGTATAACGTAATACGTATAACGTATAACGTATAACGTATAACGTATAATGTATAACGTATAACGTATAACCTATAACTAAAAACGTATAACGTATAACGTATAACGTATAACGTATAACGTATAACGTATAACGTAATACGTATAACGTATAACGTATAACGTAATACGTATAACGTATAACGTATAACGTACAACGTATAACGTAATACGTATAACGTATAACGTATAACGTATAACGTATAACGTATAACGTATAACGTATAACGTATAACGTATAACGTATACCGTATAACGTATAACGTATAACGTATAACGTATAACGTATAACGTGTAACGTATAACGTATAACGTATAACGTATAACGTAATACGTATAACGTATAACGTATAACGTATAACGTATAACGTATAACGTATAACGTATAACGTATAACGTATAACGTAATACGTATAACGTATAACGTATAACGTATAACGTATAACGTATAACGTATAACGTATAACGTATAACGTATAACGTAATACGTATAACGTATAACGTATAACGTATAACGTATAATGTATAACGTATAACGTATAACCTATAACTAAAAACGTATAACGTATAACGTATAACGTATAACGTATAACGTATAACGTATAACGTAATACGTATAACGTATAACGTATAACGTAATACGTATAACGTATAACGTATAACGTACAACGTATAACGTAATACGTATAACGTATAACGTATAACGTATAACGTATAACGTATAACGTATAACGTATAACGTATAACGTATAACGTATACCGTATAACGTATAACGTATAACGTATAACGTATAACGTGTAACGTATAACGTATAACGTATAACGTATAACGTAATACGTATAACGTATAACGTATAACGTATAACGTATAACGTATAACGTATAACGTATAACGTATAGCGTATTACGTATAACCTATAACATATAACGTATAACGTATAACGTATAACGTATAACGTATAACGTATAACGTGTAACGTATAACGTATAACGTATAACGTATAACGTATAACGTAATACGTATAACGTATAACGTATAACGTATAACGTGTAATGTATAACGTATAACGTATAACCTATAACTAATAACGTATAACGTATAACGTATAACGTAATACGTATAACGTATAACGTGTAACGTATAACGTATAACGTATAACGTATAACGTATAACGTAATACGTATAACGTATAACGTATAAAGTATAACGTATAACGTATAACGTATAACGTATAACGTATAACGTATAACGTATAACGTATAACGTATAACGTATAACGTATAACGTATAACGTATAACGTATAACGTATAACGTATAACGTATAACGTATAACGTATAACGTATAACGTAGTATAACGTATAACGTATAACGTATAACGTATAACGTATAACGTATAACGTATAACGTATAACGTATAACGTATAACGTATAACGTATAACGTATAACGTATAACGTAGAACGTAGAACGTATAATGTATAACGTATAACGTATAACGTATAACCTATAACGTATAACGTATAACCTATAACGTAATACATATAACGTATAACGTATAACGTATAACGTATAACGTAATACGTATAACGTATAACGTATAACGTATAACGTATAATGTATAACGTATAACGTATAACCTATAACTAAAAACGTATAACGTATAACGTAATACGTATAACGTATAACGTATAACGTATAACGTATAACGTATAACGTATAACGTATAACGTATAACGTATAACGTAATACGTATAACGTATAACGTATAACGTATAACGTATAACGTATAACGTATAACGTATAACGTATAACGTATAACGTATACCGTATAACGTATAACGTATAACGTATAACGTATAATGTATAACGTATAACGTATAACGTATAACGTATAACGTAATACGTATAACGTATAACGTATAACGTATAACGTATAACGTATAACGTATAACGTATAACGTATAGCGTATTACGTATAACCTATAACATATAACGTATAACGTATAACGTATAACGTATAACGTATAACGTATAACGTGTAACGTATAACGTATAACGTATAACGTATAACGTATAACGTAATACGTATAACGTATAACGTATAACGTATAACGTGTAATGTATAACGTATAACGTATAACCTATAACTAATAACGTATAACGTATAACGTAATACGTATAACGTATAACGTGTAACGTATAACGTATAACGTATTACGTATAACGTATAACGTAATACGTATAACGTATAACGTATAACGTATAACGTATAACGTATAACGTATAACGTATAACGTATAACGTATAACGTATAACGTATAACGTATAACGTATAACGTATAACGTATAACGTATAACGTATAACGTATAACGTATAACGTATAACGTATAACGTATAACGTATAACGTATAACGTAATACGTATAACGGATAACGTATAACGTATAACGTATATCGTATAACGTATAACGTACAACGTATAACGTATAACGTATAACGTATAACGTATAACGTAATACGTATAACGTATAACGTATAACGTATAACGTATAACGTATAACGTACAACGTATAACGTATAACGTATAACGTAAAACGTATAACGTATAACGTATAACGTATAACGTATAAAGTATAACGTATAACGTATAACGTATAACGTATAACGTATAACGTATAACGTAGAACGTATAACGTATAACGTATAACGTATAACGTATAACGTAATACGTATAACGTATAACGTATAACGTATAACGTATAACGTATAACGTATAACGTATAACGTATAACGTATAACGTAATACGTATAACGTATAACGTATAACGTATAACGTATAATGTATAACGTATAACGTATAACCTATAACAAATAACGTATAACGTATAACGTATAACGTATAACGTATAACGTATAACGTATAACGTATAACGTATAACGTATAACGTATAACGTATAACGTATAACGTATAACGTATAACGTAATACGTATAACGTATAACGTATAACGTATAAAGTATAACGTATAACGTATAACGGATAACGTATAACGTATACTGTGTAACGTATAACGTATAACGTATAACGTATAACGTATAACGTATAACGTATAACGTAATACGTATAACGTATAACGTATAACGTAATACGTATAACGTATAACGTATAACGTACAACGTATAACGTAATACGTATAACGTATAACGTATAACGTATAACGTATAACGTATAACGTATAACGTATAACGTATAACGTATAACGTATACCGTATAACGTATAACGTATAACGTATAACGTATAACGTGTAACGTATAACGTATAACGTATAACGTATAACGTAATACGTATAACGTATAACGTATAACGTATAACGTATAACGTATAACGTATAACGTATAACGTATAGCGTATTACGTATAACCTATAACATATAACGTATAACGTATAACGTATAACGTATAACGTATAACGTATAACGTGTAACGTATAACGTATAACGTATAACGTATAACGTATAACGTAATACGTATAACGTATAACGTATAACGTATAACGTGTAATGTATAACGTATAACGTATAACCTATAACTAATAACGTATAACGTATAACGTATAACGTAATACGTATAACGTATAACGTGTAACGTATAACGTATAACGTATAACGTATAACGTATAACGTAATACGTATAACGTATAACGTATAAAGTATAACGTATAACGTATAACGTATAACGTATAACGTATAACGTATAACGTATAACGTATAACGTATAACGTATAACGTATAACGTATAACGTATAACGTATAACGTATAACGTATAACGTATAACGTATAACGTATAACGTATAACGTATAACGTATAACGTATAACGTATAACGTATAACGTATAACGTATAACGTATAACGTATAACGTATAACGTATAACGTATAACGTATAACGTATAACGTATAACGTATAACGTATAACGTATAACGTATAACGTAGAACGTAGAACGTATAATGTATAACGTATAACGTATAACGTATAACCTATAACGTATAACGTATAACCTATAACGTAATACATATAACGTATAACGTATAACGTATAACGTATAACGTAATACGTATAACGTATAACGTATAACGTATAACGTATAATGTATAACGTATAACGTATAACCTATAACTAAAAACGTATAACGTATAACGTAATACGTATAACGTATAACGTATAACGTATAACGTATAACGTATAACGTATAACGTATAACGTATAACGTATAACGTAATACGTATAACGTATAACGTATAACGTATAACGTATAACGTATAACGTATAACGTATAACGTATAACGTATAACGTATACCGTATAACGTATAACGTATAACGTATAACGTATAATGTATAACGTATAACGTATAACGTATAACGTATAACGTAATACGTATAACGTATAACGTATAACGTATAACGTATAACGTATAACGTATAAACGTATAACGTATAGCGTATTACGTATAACCTATAACATATAACGTATAACGTATAACGTATAACGTATAACGTATAACGTATAACGTGTAACGTATAACGTATAACGTATAACGTATAACGTATAACGTAATACGTATAACGTATAACGTATAACGTATAACGTGTAATGTATAACGTATAACGTATAACCTATAACTAATAACGTATAACGTATAACGTAATACGTATAACGTATAACGTGTAACGTATAACGTATAACGTATTACGTATAACGTATAACGTAATACGTATAACGTATAACGTATAACGTATAACGTATAACGTATAACGTATAACGTATAACGTATAACGTATAACGTATAACGTATAACGTATAACGTATAACGTATAACGTATAACGTATAACGTATAACGTATAACGTATAACGTATAACGTATAACGTATAACGTATAACGTATAACGTATAACGTAATACGTATAACGGATAACGTATAACGTATAACGTATATCGTATAACGTATAACGTACAACGTATAACGTATAACGTATAACGTATAACGTATAACGTAATACGTATAACGTATAACGTATAACGTATAACGTATAACGTATAACGTACAACGTATAACGTATAACGTATAACGTAAAACGTATAACGTATAACGTATAACGTATAACGTATAAAGTATAACGTATAACGTATAACGTATAACGTATAACGTATAACGTATAACGTAGAACGTATAACGTATAACGTATAACGTATAACGTATAACGTAATACGTATAACGTATAACGTATAACGTATAACGTATAACGTATAACGTATAACGTATAACGTATAACGTATAACGTATAACGTAATACGTATAACGTATAACGTATAACGTATAACGTATAATGTATAACGTATAACGTATAACCTATAACAAATAACGTATAACGTATAACGTATAACGTATAACGTATAACGTATAACGTATAACGTATAACGTATAACGTATAACGTATAACGTATAACGTATAACGTATAACGTATAACGTAATACGTATAACGTATAACGTATAACGTATAAAGTATAACGTATAACGTATAACGGATAACGTATAACGTATACTGTGTAACGTATAACGTATAACGTATAACGTATAACGTATAACGTATAACGTATAACATATAATCTATAACGCATATCCTAGAACTTATGCCGTATAACATATAACGTATAACGTATAACGTATAACGTATAACGTATAACGTATAACGTATAACGTATAACGTATAACGTATAACGTATAACGTATAACGTATAACGTATAACGTATAACGTAGAACGTATAACGTATAACGTAATACGTATAACGTATAACGTATAACGTATAACGTATAACGTATAACGTATAACGTAATACGTATAACGTATAACGTATAACGTATAACGTATAACGTATAACGTATAACGTATAACGTATAACGTATAACGTATAACGTATAACGTATAACGTATAACGTATAACGTATAACGTATAACGTAGAACGTATAACGTATAACGTATAACGTATAACGTATAACGTATAACGTATAACGTATAACGTAATACGTATAACGTATAACGTATAACGTATAACGTACAACGGATAACGTATAACGTATAACGTATAACGTATAACGTATAACGTATAACGCATAACGTATAACGTATAACGTATAACGTATAACCTATAACGTATACCGTATAACGTATAACGTGTAACGTATAACGTATAACGTATAGCGTATAACGTATATCGTATAACGTATAACGTTTAACGTATAACGTATAACATATAATGTATAACGCATATCCTAGAACTTATGCTGAATAACGTATAATGTATAACGTATAACGTATAACGTATAACGTAGAACGTAGAACGTATAACGTAGAACGTATAACGTATAACGTATAACGTATAACGGATAACGTGTAACGTATATCGTATATCGTATACCGTATAACGTACAACGGGTAACGCATAACGTATAACGTATAAGGTATAACGTATAACTTATAACGTATAACGTATAACGTATAACGTAATACGTATAACGTATAACGTATAACGTATAACGTATAACGTATAACGTATAACGTATAACGTATAACGTATAAAGTATAACGTATAACGTATAACGTATAACGTATAACGTATAACGTATAACGTAGAACGTATAACGTATAACGTATAACGTATAACGGATAACGTGTAACGTATTTCGTATATCGTATACCGTATAACGTACAACGAGTAACGCATAACGTATAACGTATAAGGTATAACGTATAACGTATAACGTATAACGTATAACGTATAACGTATAACGTATAACGTGATACGTATAACGTATAACGTATAACGTATAACGTATAACGTATAACGTATAACGTATAACGTATAACGTATAACGTATAACGTATAACGTATAACGTATAACGTATAACGTATAACGTATAACGTATAACGTATAACGTAGAACGTATAACGTATAACGTATAACGTATAACGTATAACGTATAACGTATAACGTAATACGTATAACGTATAACGGATAACGTATAACGTACAACGGATAACGTATAACGTATAACGTATAACGTATAACGTATAACGTATAACGTGTAACGTGTAACGTATAACGTATAACGTATAACGTATAACGTATAACGTATAACGTATAACGTATAACGTATAACGTGTAACGTATAACGTATAACGTAATACGTATAACGTATAACGTGTAACGTATAACGTATAACGTATAACGTATAACGTATAACGTATAACGTATAACGTATAACGTATAACGTATAACGTATAACGTATAACGTATAACGTATAACGTATAACGTATAACGTATAACGTATAACGTATAACGTATAACGTATATCGTATAACGTATAACGTATAACGTATAACGTATAACGTATAACGTATAACGTAGAACGTATAATGTATAACGTATAACGTATAACGTATAACGTATAACCTATAACGTATAACGTATAACCTATAACGTAATACATATAACGTATAACGTATAACGTATAACGTATTACGCATAACGTATAACGTATAACGTATAACGTATAACGTATACCGTATAACGTATTACGTGTAACGTATAACGTATAACGTATAGCGTATAACGTATATCGTATAACGTATAACGTTTAACGTATAACGTATAAAATATAATGTATAACGCATATCCTAGAACTTATGCTGAATAACGTATAACGTATAACGTATAACGTTTAAGGTATAACGTATGACGTATAACGTATAACGTATAACGTATAACGTATAACGTATAACGTATAACGTATAACGTATAACGTAATACGTATAACGTATAACGTATAACGTATAACGTATAACGTATAACGTATAACGTATAACGTATAACGTATAACGTAATACGTATAACGTATAACGTATAACGTATAACGTATAATGTATAACGTATAACGTATAACCTATAACTAAAAACGTATAACGTATAACGTAATACGTATAACGTATAACGTATAACGTATAACGTATAACGTATAACGTATAACGTATAACGTATAACGTATAACGTATAACGTATAACGTAATACGTATAACGTATAACGTATAACGTATAACGTATAACGTATAACGTATAACGTATAACGTATAACGTATAACGTATACCGTATAACGTATAACGTATAACGTATAACGTATAACGTATAACGTATAACGTATAACGTATAACGTATAACGTAATACGTATAACGTATAACGTATAACGTATAACGTATAACGTATAACGTATAACGTATAACGTATAGCGTATTACGTATAACCTATAACATATAACGTATAACGTATAACGTATAACGTATAACGTATAACGTATAACGTGTAACGTATAACGTATAACGTATAACGTATAACGTATAACGTAATACGTATAACGTATAACGTATAACGTATAACGTGTAATGTATAACGTATAACGTATAACCTATAACTAATAACGTATAACGTATAACGTAATACGTATAACGTATAACGTGTAACGTATAACGTATAACGTATAACGTATAACGTATAACGTAATACGTATAACGTATAACGTATAACGTATAACGTATAACGTATAACGTATAACGTATAACGTATAACGTATAACGTATAACGTATAACGTATAACGTATAACGTATAACGTATAACGTATAACGTATAACGTATAACGTATAACGTATAACGTATAACGTATAACGTATAACGTATAACGTATAACGTATAACGTATAACGTATAACGTATAACGTATAACGTATAACGTATAACGTATAACGTATAACGTATAACGTATAACGTATAACGTATAACGTATAACGTATAACGTATAACGTATAACGTATAACGTATAACGTATAACGTAGAACGTATAATGTATAACGTATAACGTATAACGTATAACGTATAACCTATAACGTATAACGTATAACCTATAACGTAATACATATAACGTATAACGTATAACGTATAACGTATTACGCATAACGTATAACGTATAACGTATAACGTATAACGTATACCGTATAACGTATAACGTGTAACGTATAACGTATAACGTATAGCGTATAACGTATATCGTATAACGTATAACGTTTAACGTATAACGTATAAAATATAATGTATAACGCATATCCTAGAACTTATGCTGAATAACGTATAACGTATAACGTATAACGTTTAAGGTATAACGTATAACGTATAACGTATAACGTATAACGTATAACGTATAACGTATAACGTAATACGTATAACGTATAACGTATAACGTATAACGTATAACGTATAACGTATAACGTATAACGTATAACGTATAACGTAATACGTATAACGTATAACGTATAACGTATAACGTATAATGTATAACGTATAACGTATAACCTATAACTAAAAACGTATAACGTATAACGTATAACGTATAACGTATAACGTATAACGTAATACGTATAACGTGTAACGTATAACGTAATACGTATAACGTATAACGTATAAGGTATAACGTATAACGTAATACGTATAACGTATAACGTATAACGTATAACGTATAACGTATAACGTATAACGTATAACGTATAACGTATAACGTATAACGTATACCGTATAACGTATAACGTATAACGTATAACGTATAACGTATAACGTATAACGTATAACGTATAACGTATAACGTAATACGTATAACGTATAACGTATAACGTATAACGTATAACGTATAACGTATAACGTATAACGTATAACGTATAACGTAATACGTATAACGTATAACGTATAACGTATAACGTATAATGTATAACGTATAACGTATAACCTATAACTAAAAACGTATAACGTATAACGTATAACGTATAACGTATAACGTATAACGTATAACGTATAACGTAATACGTATAACGTATAACGTATAACGTAATACGTATAACGTATAACGTATAACGTATAACGTATAACGTATAACGTATAACGTATAACGTATAACGTATAACGTATAACGTATAACGTATAACGTATACCGTATAACGTATAACGTATAACGTATAACGTATAACGTATAACGTATAACGTATAACGTATAACGTATAACGTAATACGTATAACGTATAACGTATAACGTATAACGTATAACGTATAACGTATAACGTATAACGTATAGCGTATTACGTATAACCTATAACATATAACGTATAACGTATAACGTATAACGTATAACGTATAACGTATAACGTGTAACGTATAACGTATAACGTATAACGTATAACGTATAACGTAATACGTATAACGTATAACGTATAACGTATAACGTGTAATGTATAACGTATAACGTATAACCTATAACTAATAACGTATAACGTATAACGTAATACGTATAACGTATAACGTGTAACGTATAACGTATAACGTATAACGTATAACGTATAACGTAATACGTATAACGTATAACGTATAACGTATAACGTATAACGTATAACGTATAACGTATAACGTATAACGTATAACGTATAACGTATAACGTATAACGTATAACGTATAACGTATAACGTATAACGTATAACGTATAACGTATAACGTATAACGTATAACGTATAACGTATAACGTATAACGTATAACGTATAACGTATAACGTATAACGTATAACGTATAACGTATAACGTATAACGTATAACGTATAACGTATAACGTATAACGTATAACGTATAACGTATAACGTATAACGTAGAACGTATAATGTATAACGTATAACGTATAACGTATAACGTATAACCTATAACGTATAACGTATAACCTATAACGTAATACATATAACGTATAACGTATAACGTATAACGTATTACGCATAACGTATAACGTATAACGTATAACGTCTAACGTATACCGTATAACGTATAACGTGTAACGTATAACGTATAACGTATAGCGTATAACGTATATCGTATAACGTATAACGTTTAACGTATAACGTATAAAATATAATGTATAACGCATATCCTAGAACTTATGCTGAATAACGTATAACGTATAACGTATAACGTTTAAGGTATAACGTATAACGTATAACGTATAACGTATAACGTATAACGTATAACGTATAACGTAATACGTATAACGTATAACGTATAACGTATAACGTATAACGTATAACGTATAACGTATAACGTATAACGTATAACGTAATACGTATAACGTATAACGTATAACGTATAACGTATAATGTATAACGTATAACGTATAACCTATAACTAAAAACGTATAACGTATAACGTATAACGTATAACGTATAACGTATAACGTAATACGTATAACGTATAACGTATAACGTAATACGTATAACGTATAACGTATAACGTATAACGTATAACGTAATACGTATAACGTATAACGTATAACGTATAACGTATAACGTATAACGTATAACGTATAACGTATAACGTATACCGTATAACGTATAACGTATAACGTATAACGTATAACGTATAACGTATAACGTATAACGTATAACGTATAACGTATAACGTATAACGTATAACGTATAACGTATAACGTGTAACGTATAACGTATAACGTATAACGTATAACGTATAACGTATAACGTATAACGTATAACGTATAACGTATAACGTATAACGTATAACGTATAACGTATAACGTATAACGTATAACGTATAACGTATAACGTATAACGTATAACGTATAACGTATAACGTATAACGTATAACGTATAACGTATAACGTATAACGTATAACGTATAACGTATAACGTATAACGTATAACGTATAACGTATAACGTATAACGTATAACGTATAACGTATAACGTATAACGTATAACGTAGAACGTATAATGTATAACGTATAACGTATAACGTATAACCTATAACGTATAACGTATAACCTATAACGTAATACATATAACGTATAACGTATAACGTATAACGTATAACGTAATACGTATAACGTATAACGTATAACGTATAACGTATAATGTATAACGTATAACGTATAACCTATAACTAAAAACGTATAACGTATAACGTAATACGTATAACGTATAACGTATAACGTATAACGTATAACGTATAACGTATAACGTATAACGTATAACGTATAACGTATAACGTATAACGTATAACGTATAACGTATAACGTATAACGTATAACGTATAACGTATAACGTATAACGTACAACGTAATACGTATAACGTATAACGTACAACGTATAACGTACAACGTATAACGTATAACGTATAACGTATAACGTATAACGTATAACGTATAACGTATAACGTATAACGTATAACGTATAAAGTATAACGTATAACGTATAACGTATAACGTATAACGTATAACGTATAACGTATAACGTATAACGTATAACGTATAACGTATAACGTATAACGTATACCGTATAACGTATAACGTATAACGTATAACGTATAACGTATAACGTATAACGTATAACGTATAACGTATAACGTAATACGTATAACGTATAACGTATAACGTATAACGTATAACGTATAACGTATAACGTATAACGTATAGCGTATTACGTATAACCTATAACATATAACGTATAACGTATAACGTATAACGTATAACGTATAACGTATAACGTGTAACGTATAACGTATAACGTATAACGTATAACGTATAACGTAATACGTATAACGTATAACGTATAACGTATAACGTGTAATGTATAACGTATAACGTATAACCTATAACTAATAACGTATAACGTATAACGTAATACGTATAACGTATAACGTGTAACGTATAACGTATAACGTATAACGTATAACGTATAACGTAATACGTATAACGTATAACGTATAACGTATAACGTATAACGTATAACGTATAACGTATAACGTATAACGTATAACGTATAACGTATAACGTATAACGTATAACGTATAACGTATAACGTATAACGTATAACGTATAACGTATAACGTATAACGTATAACGTATAACGTATAACGTATAACGTATAACGTATAACGTATAACGTATAACGTATAACGTATAACGTATAACGTATAACGTATAACGTATAACGTATAACGTATAACGTATAACGTATAACGTATAACGTAGAACGTATAATGTATAACGTATAACGTATAACGTATAACGTATAACCTATAACGTATAACGTATAACCTATAACGTAATACATATAACGTATAACGTATAACGTATAACGTATTACGCATAACGTATAACGTATAACGTATAACGTATAACGTATACCGTATAACGTATAACGTGTAACGTGTAACGTATAACGTATAACGTATAGCGTATAACGTATATCGTATAACGTATAACGTTTAACGTATAACGTATAAAATATAATGTATAACGCATATCCTAGAACTTATGCTGAATAACGTATAACGTATAACGTATAACGTTTAAGGTATAACGTATAACGTATAACGTATAACGTATAACGTATAACGTATAACGTATAACGTAATACGTATAACGTATAACGTATAACGTATAACGTATAACGTATAACGTATAACGTATAACGTATAACGTATAACGTAATACGTATAACGTATAACGTATAACGTATAACGTATAATGTATAACGTATAACGTATAACCTATAACTAAAAACGTATAACGTATAACGTATAACGTATAACGTATAACGTATAACGTAATACGTATAACGTATAACGTATAACGTAATACGTATAACGTATAACGTATAACGTATAACGTATAACGTAATACGTATAACGTATAACGTATAACGTATAACGTATAACGTATAACGTATAACGTATAACGTATAACGTATACCGTATAACGTATAACGTATAACGTATAACGTATAACGTATAACGTATAACGTATAACGTATAACGTATAACGTATAACGTATAACGTATAACGTATAACGTATAACGTGTAACGTATAACGTATAACGTATAACGTATAACGTATAACGTAATACGTATAACGTATAACGTATAACGTATAACGTGTAATGTATAACGTATAACGTATAACCTATAACTAATAACGTATAACGTATAACGTAATACGTATAACGTATAACGTGTAACGTATAACGTATAACGTATAACGTATAACGTATAACGTATAACGTAATACGTATAACGTATAACGTATAACGTATAACGTATAACGTATAACGTATAACGTATAACGTATAACGTATAACGTATAACGTATAACGTATAACGTATAACGTATAACGTATAACGTATAACGTATAACGTATAACGTATAACGTATAACGTATAACGTATAACGTATAACGTATAACGTATAACGTATAACGTATAACGTATAACGTATAACGTATAACGTATAACGTATAACGTATAACGTATAACGTATAACGTATAACGTAGAACGTATAATGTATAACGTATAACGTATAACGTATAACCTATAACGTATAACGTATAACCTATAACGTAATACATATAACGTATAACGTATAACGTATAACGTATAACGTAATACGTATAACGTATAACGTATAACGTATAACGTATAATGTATAACGTATAACGTATAACCTATAACTAAAAACGTATAACGTATAACGTAATACGTATAACGTATAACGTATAACGTATAACGTATAACGTATAACGTATAACGTATAACGTATAACGTATAACGTAATACGTATAACGTATAACGTATAACGTATAACGTATAACGTATAACGTATAACGTATAACGTATAACGTATAACGTATACCGTATAACGTATAACGTATAACGTATAACGTATAACGTATAACGTATAACGTATAACGTATAACGTATAACGTAATACGTATAACGTATAACGTATAACGTATAACGTATAACGTATAACGTATAACGTATAACGTATAGCGTATTACGTATAACCTATAACATATAACGTATAACGTATAACGTATAACGTATAACGTATAACGTATAACGTATAACGTGTAACGTATAACGTATAACGTATAACGTATAACGTATAACGTAATACGTATAACGTATAACGTATAACGTATAACGTATAACGTAATACGTATAACGTATACCGTATAACGTATAACGTATAACGTATAACGTATAATGTATAACGTATAACGTATAACGTATAACGTATAACGTAGAACGTATAACGTATAACGTATAATGTATAACGTATAACGTATAACGTATAACGTATAACGTATAACGTATAATGTATAACGTATAACGTATAACCTATAACAAATAACGTATAACGTATAACGTATAACGTATAACGTATAACGTATAACGTATAACGTATAACGTATAACGTATAACGTATAACGTATAACGTATAACGTATAACGTATAACGTATAACGTATAACGTATAACGTATAACGTATAACGTAATACGTATAACGTATAACGTATAACGTATAAAGTATAACGTATAACGTATAACGGATAACGTATAACGTATACTGTGTAACGTATAACGTATAACGTATAACGTATAACGTATAACGTATAACGTATAACGTATAACATATAATCTATAACGCATATCCTAGAACTTATGCCGTATAACATATAACGTATAACGTATAACGTATAACGTATAACGTATAACGTATAACGTATAACGTATAACGTATAACGTATAACGTATAACGTATAACGTATAACGTATAACGTATAACGTATAACGTAGAACGTATAACGTATAACGTAATACGTATAACGTATAACGTATAACGTATAACGTATAACGTATAACGTATAACGTAATACGTATAACGTATAACGTATAACGTATAACGTATAACGTATAACGTATAACGTATAACGTATAACGTATAACGTATAACGTATAACGTATAACGTATAACGTATAACGTATAACGTATAACGTAATACGTATAACGTATAACGTATAACGTATAACGTATAACGTATAACGTATAACGTATAACGTATAACGTATAACGTATAACGTATAACGTATAACGTATAACGTATAACGTATAACGTATAACGTATAACGTATAACGTATAACGTATAACGTATAACGTATAACGTATAACGTATAACGTATAGCGTATTACGTATAACCTATAACATATAACGTATAACGTATAACGTATAACGTATAACGTACAACGTATAACGTATAACGTATAACGTATAACGTATAACGTATAACGTATAACGTATAACGTATAAAGTATAACGTATAACGTATAACGTATAACGTATAACGTATAACGTATAACGTAGAACGTATAACGTATAACGTATAACGTATAACGTATAACGTAATACGTATAACGTATAACGTATAACGTATAACGTATAACGTATAACGTATAACGTATAACGTATAACGTATAACGTAATACGTATAACGTATAACGTATAACGTATAACGTATAATGTATAACGTATAACGTATAACCTATAACAAATAACGTATAACGTATAACGTATAACGTATAACGTATAACGTATAACGTATAACGTATAACGTATAACGTATAACGTATAACGTATAACGTATAACGTATAACGTATAACGTATAACGTAATACGTATAACGTATAACGTATAACGTATAAAGTATAACGTATAACGTATAACGGATAACGTATAACGTATACTGTGTAACGTATAACGTATAACGTATAACGTATAACGTATAACGTATAACGTATAACATATAATCTATAACGCATATCCTAGAACTTATGCCGTATAACATATAACGTATAACGTATAACGTATAACGTATAACGTATAACGTATAACGTATAACGTATAACGTATAACGTATAACGTATAACGTATAACGTATAACGTATAACGTATAACGTATAACGTATAACGTATAACGTATAACGTAGAACGTATAACGTATAACGTAATACGTATAACGTATAACGTATAACGTATAACGTATAACGTATAACGTATAACGTAATACGTATAACGTATAACGTATAACGTATAACGTATAACGTATAACGTATAACGTATAACGTATAACGTATAACGTATAACGTATAACGTATAACGTATAACGTATAACGTATAACGTATAACGTATAACGTATAACGTAGAACGTATAACGTATAACGTATAACGTATAACGTATAACGTATAACGTATAACGTATAACGTAATACGTATAACGTATAACGTATAACGTATAACGTACAACGGATAACGTATAACGTATAACGTATAACGTATAACGTATAACGTATAACGTGTAACGTATAACGTATAACGTATAACGTGTAACGTATAACGTATAACGTATAACGTATAACGTATAACGTATAAAGTATAACGTATAACGTATAACGTATAACGTATAACGTATAACGTATAACGTAGAAGGTATAACGTATAACGTATAACGTATAACGTATAACGTAATACGTATAACGTATAACGTATAACGTATAACGTATAACGTATAACGTATAACGTATAACGTATAACGTATAACGTATAACGTAATACGTATAACGTATAACGTATAACGTATAACGTATAATGTATAACGTATAACGTATAACCTATAACAAATAACGTATAACGTATAACGTATAACGTATAACGTATAACGTATAACGTATAACGTATAACGTATAACGTATAACGTATAACGTATAACGTAGAACGTATAACGTATAACGTATAACGTATAACGGATAACGTGTAACGTATATCGTATATCGTATACCGTATAACGTACAACGAGTAACGCATAACGTATAACGTATAAGGTATAACGTATAACTTATAACGTATAACGTATAACGTATAACGTAATACGTATAACGTATAACGTATAACGTATAACGTATAACGTATAACGTATAACGTATAACGTATAACGTATAAAGTATAACGTATAACGTATAACGTATAACGTATAACGTATAACGTATAACGTGGAACGTATAACGTATAACGTATAACGTATAACGGATAACGTGTAACGTATTTCGTATATCGTATACCGTATAACGTACAACGAGTAACGCATAACGTATAACGTATAAGGTATAACGTATAACGTATAACGTATAACGTATAATGTATAACGTATAACGTATAACGTATAACGTAATACGTATAACGTATAACGTATAACGTATAACGTATAACGTATAACGTATAACGTATAACGTATAACGTATAACGTATAACGTATAACGTATAACGTATAACGTATAACGTATAACGTATAACGTATAACGTATAACGTAGAACGTATAACGTATAACGTATAACGTATAACGTATAACGTATAACGTATAACGTAATACGTATAACGTATAACGTATAACGTATAACGTACAACGGATAACGTATAACGTATAACGTATAACGTATAACGTGTAACGTATAACGTGTAACGTATAACGTATAACGTATAACGTATAACGTATAACGTATAACGTATAACGTATAACGTATAACGTATAACGTATAACGTACAACGTAATACGTATAACGTATAACGTACAACGTATAACGTACAACGTATAACGTATAACGTATAACGTATAACGTATAACGTATAACGTATAACGTATAACGTATAACGTATAACGTATAAAGTATAACGTATAACGTATAACGTATAACGTATAACGTATAACGTATAACGTAGAACGTATAACGTATAACGTATAACGTATAACGTATAACGTAATACGTATAACGTATAACGTATAACGTATAACGTATAACGTATAACGTATAACGTATAACGTATAACGTATAACGTAATACGTATAACGTATAACGTATAACGTATAACGTATAACGTATAATGTATAACGTATAACGTATAACCTATAACAAATAACGTATAACGTATAACGTATAACGTATAACGTATAACGTATAACGTATAACGTATAACGTATAACGTATAACGTATAACGTATAACGTATAACGTAATACGTATAACGTATAACGTATAACGTATAAAGTATAACGTATAACGTATAACGGATAACGTATAACGTATACTGTGTAACGTATAACGTATAACGTATAACGTATAACGTATAACGTATAACGTATAACATATAATCTATAACGCATATCCTAGAACTTATGCCGTATAACATATAACGTATAACGTATAACGTATAACGTATAACGTATAACGTATAACGTATAACGTATAACGTATAACGTACAACGTAATACGTATAACGTATAACGTACAACGTATAACGTACAACGTATAACGTATAACGTATAACGTATAACGTATAACGTATAACGTATAACGTATAACGTAGAACGTATAACGTATAACGTAATACGTATAACGTATAACGTATAACGTATAACGTATAACGTATAACGTATAACGTAATACGTATAACGTATAACGTATAACGTATAACGTATAACGTATAACGTATAACGTATAACGTATAACGTATAACGTATAACGTATAACGTATAACGTATAACGTATAACGTATAACGTATAACGTATAACGTAGAACGTATAACGTATAACGTATAACGTATAACGTATAACGTATAACGTATAACGTATAACGTAATACGTATAACGTATAACGTATAACGTACAACGTAATACGTATAACGTATAACGTACAACGTATAACGTACAACGTATAACGTATAACGTATAACGTATAACGTATAACGTATAACGTATAACGTATAACGTATAACGTAGAACGTATAACGTATAACGTAATACGTATAACGTATAACGTATAACGTATAACGTATAACGTATAACGTATAACGTAATACGTATAACGTATAACGTATAACGTATAACGTATAACGTATAACGTATAACGTATAACGTATAACGTATAACGTATAACGTATAACGTATAACGTATAACGTATAACGTATAACGTATAACGTATAACGTATAACGTAGAACGTATAACGTATAACGTATAACGTATAACGTATAACGTATAACGTATAACGTATAACGTAATACGTATAACGTATAACGTATAACGTATAACGTACAACGGATAACGTATAACGTATAACGTATAACGTATAACGTATAACGTATAACGTGTAACGTATAACGTATAACGTATAACGTGTAACGTATAACGTATAACGTATAACGTATAACGTATGAAGTATAACGTATAACGTAGAACGTATAACGTATAACGTATAACGTATAACGGATAACGTGTAACGTATATCGTATATCGTATACCGTATAACGTACAACGAGTAACGCATAACGTATAACGTATAAGGTATAACGTATAACTTATAACGTATAACGTATAACGTATAACGTAATACGTATAACGTATAACGTATAACGTATAACGTATAACGTATAACGTATAACGTATAACGTATAACGTATAAAGTATAACGTATAACGTATAACGTATAACGTATAACGTATAACGTATAACGTATAACGTGGAACGTATAACGTATAACGTATAACGTATAACGGATAACGTGTAACGTATTTCGTATATCGTATACCGTATAACGTACAACGAGTAACGCATAACGTATAACGTATAAGGTATAACGTATAACGTATAACGTATAACGTATAATGTATAACGTATAACGTATAACGTATAACGTAATACGTATAACGTATAACGTATAACGTATAACGTATAACGTATAACGTATAACGTATAACGTATAACGTATAACGTATAACGTATAACGTATAACGTATAACGTATAACGTATAACGTATAACGTATAACGTATAACGTATAACGTAGAACGTATAACGTATAACGTATAACGTATAACGTATAACGTATAACGTATAACGTATAACGTATAACGTATAACGTATAACGTAATACGTATAACGTATAACGTATAACGTATAACGTATAACGTATAATGTATAACGTATAACGTATAACCTATAACAAATAACGTATAACGTATAACGTATAACGTATAACGTATAACGTATAACGTATAACGTATAACGTATAACGTATAACGTATAACGTATAACGTATAACGTAATACGTATAACGTATAACGTATAACGTATAAAGTATAACGTATAACGTATAACGTATAACGTATACTGTGTAACGTATAACGAATAACGTATAACGTATAACGTATAACGTATAACGTATAACGTATAACATATAATCTATAACGCATATCCTAGAACTTATGCCGTATAACATATAACGTATAACGTATAACGTATAACGTATAACGTATAACGTATAACGTATAACGTATAACGTATAAAGTATAACGTATAACGTATAACGCTTATCCTATGACGTATACCGTATAACGTATAACGTATAACGTATAACGTACAACGTATAACGTACAACGTATAACGTATAACGTATAACGTATAACGTATAACGTATAACGTATAACGTATAACGTATAAAGTATAACGTATAACGTATAACGTATAACGTATAACGTATAACGTATAACGTAGAACGTATAACGTATAACGTATAACGTATAACGTATAACGTAATACGTATAACGTATACCGTATAACGTATAACGTATAACGTATAACGTATAATGTATAACGTATAACGTATAACGTATAACGTATAACGTATAACGTAGAACGTATAACGTATAACGTATAATGTATAACGTATAACGTATAACGTATAACCTATAACGTATAACGTATAACCTATAACGTAATACATATAACGTATAACGTATAACGTATAACGTATAACGCATAACGTATAACGTATAACGTATAACGTATAACGTATACCGTATAACGTATAACGTGTAACGTATAACGTATAACGTATAGCGTATAACGTATATCGTATAACGTATAACGTTTAACGTATAACGTATAAAATATAATGTATAACGCATATCCTAGAACTTATGCTGAATAACGTATAACGTATAACGTATAACGTATAAGGTATAACGTATAACGTATAACGTATAACGTATAACGTATAACGTATAACGTATAACGTATAACGTATAACCTATAACGTATAACGTATAACGCTTATCCTATGACGTATACCGTATAACGTATAACGTATAACGTATAACGTATAACGTATAACGTATAACGTATAACGTATAACGTATAACGTATAACGTATAACGTATAACGTATAACGTATAACGTATAACGTATAACGTATAACGTATAACGTATAACGTATAACGTATAGCGTATAACGTATAACGTATAACGTATAAGGTATAACGTATAACGTAAAGCGTATACCGTATAACGTATAACGTATAACGTATAACGTATAACGTATAACGTATGACGCTTATCCTATGACGTATACGGTATAACGTATGATGTATAACGAATAACGTATAACGTATAACGTATAACGTACAACGTATAACGTATAACGTATAACGTATAACGTAAAACGTATAACGTATAACGTATAACGTATAACGTATAACGTATAACGTATAACGTATAACGTATAACGTATAACGTATAACCTATAACGTATAACGTATAACCAATAACGTAATACGTATAACGTATAACGTATAACGTATAACGTATAACGCATAACGTATAACGTATAACGTATAACGTATAATTTATAACGTATACCGTATAACGTATAACGTGTAACGTATAACGTATAACGTATAGCGTATAACGTATATCGTATAACGTATAACGTTTAACGTATAACGTATAACATATAATGTATAACGCATATCCTAGAACTTATGCTGAATAACGTATAATGTATAACGTATAACGTATAACGTATAACGTATAACGTAGAACGTAGAACGTATAACGTAGAACGTATAACGTATAACGTATAACGTATAACGGATAACGTGTAACGTATATCGTATATCGTATACCGTATAACGTACAACGAGTAACGCATAACGTATAACGTATAAGGTATAACGTATAACGTATAACGTATAACGTATAACGTATAACGTAATACGTATAACGTATAACGTATAACGTATAACGTATAACGTATAACGTATAACGTATAACGTATAACATATAACGTATAAAGTATAACGTATAACGTATAACGTATAACGTATAACGTATAACGTATAACGTATAACGTAGAACGTATAACGTATAACGTATAACGTAAAGCGTATACCGTATAACGTATAACGTATAACGTATAACGTATAACGTATAACGTATAACGTATAACGTATAACGTATAACGTATAACGTATAACGTATAACGTATAACGTATAACGTATAACGTATAACGTATAACGTATAACGTATAACGTATAACGTATAACGTATAACGTATAACGTATAACGTATAACCTATAACGTATAACGTATAACGCTTATCCTATGACGTATACCGTATAACGTATAACGTATAACGTATAACGTACAACGTATAACGTATAACGTATAACGTATAACGTATAACGTATAACGTATAACGTATAACGTATAAAGTATAACGTATAACGTATAACGTATAACGTATAACGTATAACGTATAACGTATAATGTAGAACGTATAACGTATAACGTATAACGTATAACGTATAACGTAATACGTATAACGTATACCGTATAACGTATAACGTATAACGTATAACGTATAATGTATAACGTATAACGTATAACGTATAACGTATAACGTATAACGTAGAACGTATAACGTATAACGTATAACGTATGACGCTTATCCTATGACGTATACGGTATAACGTATGATGTATAACGAATAACGTATAACGTATAACGTATAACGTATAACGTACAACGTATAACGTATAACGTATAACGTATAACGTAAAACGTATAACGTATAACGTATAACGTATAACGTATAACGTATAACGTATAACGTATAACGTATAACGTATAACGTATAACGTATAACGTATAACGTATAACGTATAACGTATAACGTATAACGTATAACGTATAACGTATAACGTATAACGTATAACGTATAACGTATAACGTATAACGTGTAACGTATAACGTATAACGTATAACGTATAACGTATAACGTATAACGTAATACGTATAACGTATAACGTATAACGTATAACGTGTAATGTATAACGTATAACGTATAACCTATAACTAATAACGTATAACGTATAACGCAATACGTATAACGTATAACGTGTAACGTATAACGTATAACGTATAACGTATAACGTATAACGTAATACGTATAACGTATAACGTATAACGTATAACGTATAACGTATAACGTATAACGTATAACGTATAACGTATAACGTATAACGTATAACGTATAACGTATAACGTATAACGTATAACGTATAAAGTATAACGTATAACGTATAACGTATAACGTATAACGTATAACGTATAACGTAGAACGTATAACGTATAACGTATAACGTATAACGTATAACGTATAACGTAATACGTATAACGTATAACGTATAACGTATAACGTATAACGTATAACGTATAACGTATAACGTATAACGTATAACGTAATACGTATAACGTATAACGTATAACGTATAACGTATAACGTATAATGTATAACGTATAACGTATAACCTATAACAAATAACGTATAACGTATAACGTATAACGTATAACGTATAACGTATAACGTATAACGTATAACGTATAACGTATAACGTATAACGTATAACGTATAACGTAATACGTATAACGTATAACGTATAACGTATAAAGTATAACGTATAACGTATAACGGATAACGTATAACGTATACTGTGTAACGTATAACGTATAACGTATAACGTATAACGTATAACGTATAACGTATAACATATAATCTATAACGCATATCCTAGAACTTATGCCGTATAACATATAACGTATAACGTATAACGTATAACGTATAACGTATAACGTATAACGTATAACGTATAACGTATAACGTATAACGTATAACGTATAACGTATAACGTATAACGTATAACGTATAACGTATAACGTATAACGTATAACGTATAACGTATAACGTATAACGTATAACGTATAACGTATAACGTATAACGTATAACGTATAACGTATAACGTATAACGTATAACGTATAACGTATAACGTATAACGTATAACGTATAACGTATAACGTATAACGTATAACGTATAACGTATAACGTATAACGTATAACGTATAACGTATAACCTATAACGTATAACGTATAACGCTTATCCTATGACGTATACCGTATAACGTATAACGTATAACGTATAACGTACAACGTATAACGTATAACGTATAACGTATAACGTATAACGTATAACGTATAACGTATAACGTATAAAGTATAACGTATAACGTATAACGTATAACGTATAACGTATAACGTATAACGTAGAACGTATAACGTATAACGTATAACGTATAACGTATAACGTAATACGTATAACGTATACCGTATAACGTATAACGTATAACGTATAACGTATAATGTATAACGTATAACGTATAACGTATAACGTATAACGTATAACGTAGAACGTGTAACGTATAACGTATAATGTATAACGTATAACGTATAACGTATAACCTATAACGTATAACGTATAACCTATAACGTAATACATATAACGTATAACGTATAACGTATAACGTATAACGCATAACGTATAACGTATAACGTATAACGTATAACGTATACCGTATAACGTATAACGTGTAACGTATAACGTATAACGTATAGCGTATAACGTATATCGTATAACGTATAACGTTTAACGTATAACGTATAAAATATAATGTATAACGCATATCCTAGAACTTATGCTGAATAACGTATAACGTATAACGTATAACGTATAAGGTATAACGTATAACGTATAACGTATAAGGTATAACGTATAACGTATAACGTATAACGTATAACGTATAACGTATAACGTATAACGTATAACGTATAACCTATAACGTATAACGTATAACGCTTATCCTATGACGTATACCGTATAACGTATAACGTATAACGTATAACGTATAACGTATAACGTATAACGTATAACGTATAACGTATAACGTATAACGTATAACGTATAACGTATAACGTATAACGTATAACGTATAACGTATAACGTATAACGTATAACGTATAACGTATAACGTATAGCGTATAACGTATAACGTATAACGTATAAGGTATAACGTATAACGTAAAGCGTATACCGTATAACGTATAACGTATAACGTATAACGTATAACGTATAACGTATGACGCTTATCCTATGACGTATACGGTATAACGTATGATGTATAACGAATAACGTATAACGTATAACGTATAACGTACAACGTATAACGTATAACGTATAACGTATAACGTAAAACGTATAACGTATAACGTATAACGTATAACGTATAACGTATAACGTATAACGTATAACGTATAACGTATAACGTATAACCTATAACGTATAACGTATAACCAATAACGTAATACGTATAACGTATAACGTATAACGTATAACGTATAACGTATAACGTATAACGTATAACGTATAACGTATAACGTATAACGTATACCGTATAACGTATAACGTGTAACGTATAACGTATAACGTATAGCGTATAACGTATATCGTATAACGTATAACGTTTAACGTATAACGTATAACATATAATGTATAACGCATATCCTAGAACTTATGCTGAATAACGTATAATGTATAACGTATAACGTATGATGTATAACGAATAACGTATAACGTATAACGTATAACGTACAACGTATAACGTATAACGTATAACGTATAACGTAAAACGTATAACGTATAACGTATAACGTATAACGTATAACGTATAACGTATAACGTATAACGTATAACGTATAACGTATAACGTATAACCTATAACGTATAACGTATAACCAATAACGTAATACGTATAACGTATAACGTATAACGTATAACGTATAACGCATAACGTATAACGTATAACGTATAACGTATAATTTATAACGTATACCGTATAACGTATAACGTAGAACGTAATACGTATAACGTATTACGTATAACGTATAACGTATAACGTATAACGTATAACGTATAACGTATAACGTATAAAGTATAACGTATAACGTATAACGTATAACGTATAACGTATAACGTATAACGTATAACGTAGAACGTATAACGTATAACGTATAACGTAAAGCGTATACCGTATAACGTATAACGTATAACGTATAACGTATAACGTATAACGTATAACGTATAACGTATAACGCTTATCCTATGACGTATACGGTATAACGTATGATGTATAACGAATAACGTATAACGTATAACGTATAACGTATAACGTATAACGTATAACGTATAACGTATAACGTATAATGTATAACGTATAACGTATAACCTATAACTAAAAACGTATAACGTATAACGTAATACGTATAACGTATAACGTATTACGTATAACGTATAACGTATAACGTATAACGTATAACGTATAACGTATAACGTATAACGTATAACGTAATACGTATAACGTATAACGTATAACGTATAACGTATAACGTATAACGTATAACGTATAACGTATAACGTATAACGTATACCGTATAACGTATAACGTATAACGTATAACGTATAACGTATAACGTATAACGTATAACGTATAACGTATAAAGTATAACGTATAACGTATAACGTATAACGTATAACGTATAACGTATAACGTAGAACGTATAACGTATAACGTATAACGTATAACGGATAACGTGTAACGTATTTCGTATATCGTATACCGTATAACGTACAACGAGTAACGCATAACGTATAACGTATAAGGTATAACGTATAACGTATAACGTATAACGTATAACGTATAACGTATAACGTATAACGTAATACGTATAACGTATAACGTATAACGTATAACGTATAACGTATAACGTATAACGTATAACGTATAACGTATAACGTATAACGTATAACGTATAACGTATAACGTATAACGTATAACGTATAACGTATAACGTATAACGTATAACGTAGAACGTATAACGTATAACGTATAACGTATAACGTATAACGTATAACGTATAACGTAATACGTATAACGTATAACGTATAACGTATAACGTACAACGGATAACGTATAACGTATAACGTATAACGTATAACGTGTAACGTATAACGTGTAACGTTTAACGTATAACGTATAACGTATAACGTATAACGTATAACGTATAACGTATAACGTATAACGTATAACGTATAACGTAATACGTATAACGTATAACGTACAACGTATAACGTACAACGTATAACGTATAACGTATAACGTATAACGTATAACGTATAACGTATAACGTATAACGTATAACGTATAACGTATAAAGTATAACGTATAACGTATAACGTATAACGTATAACGTATAACGTATAACGTAGAACGTATAACGTATAACGTATAACGTATAACGTATAACGTAATACGTATAACGTATAACGTATAACGTATAACGTATAACGTATAACGTATAACGTATAACGTATAACGTATAACGTAATACGTATAACGTATAACGTATAACGTATAACGTATAATGTATAACGTATAACGTATAACCTATAACAAATAACGTATAACGTATAACGTATAACGTATAACGTATAACGTATAACGTATAACGTATAACGTATAACGTATAACGTATAACGTAATACGTATAACGTATAACGTATAACGTATAAAGTATAACGTATAACGTATAACGGATAACGTATAACGTATACTGTGTAACGTATAACGTATAACGTATAACGTATAACGTATAACGTATAACGTATAACGTATAACATATAATCTATAACGCATATCCTAGAACTTATGCCGTATAACATATAACGTATAACGTATAACGTATAACGTATAACGTATAACGTATAACGTATAACGTATAACGTATAACGTATAACGTATAACGTATAACGTATAACGTATAACGTATAACGTATAACGTATAACGTATAACGTATAACGTATAACGTATAACGTATAACGTATAACGTATAACGTATAACGTATAACGTATAACGTATAACGTATAACGTATAACGTATAACGTATAACGTATAACGTATAACGTATAACGTATAACGTATAACGTATAACCTATAACGTATAACGTATAACGCTTATCCTATGACGTATACCGTATAACGTATAACGTATAACGTATAACGTACAACGTATAACGTATAACGTATAACGTATAACGTATAACGTATAACGTATAACGTATAACGTATAACGTATAACGTATAAAGTATAACGTATAACGTATAACGTATAACGTATAACGTATAACGTATAACGTAGAACGTATAACGTATAACGTATAACGTATAACGTATAACGTAATACGTATAACGTATAACGTATAACGTATAACGTATAACGTATAACGTATAACGTATAACGTATAACGTAGAACGTATAACGTATAACGTATAACGTATAACGTATAACGTAATACGTATAACGTATAACGTATAACGTATAACGTATAACGTATAACGTATAACGTATAACGTATAACGTATAACGTATAACGTATAACGTAGAACGTATAACGTATAACGTATAACGTATAACGTATAACGTAATACGTATAACGTATACCGTATAACGTATAACGTATAACGTATAACGTATAATGTATAACGTATAACGTATAACGTATAACGTATAACGTATAACGTAGAACGTATAACGTATAACGTATAACGTATGACGCTTATCCTATGACGTATACGGTATAACGTATGATGTATAACGAATAACGTATAACGTATAACGTATAACGTACAACGTATAACGTATAACGTATAACGTATAACGTAAAACGTATAACGTATAACGTATAACGTATAACGTATAACGTATAACGTATAACGTATAACGTATAACGTATAACGTATAACGTATAACGTATAACGTATAACGTATAACGTATAACGTATAACGTATAACGTATAACGTATAACGTATAACGTATAACGTATAACGTATAACGTATAACGTATAACGTATAACGTATAACGTGTAACGTATAACGTATAACGTATAACGTATAACGTATAACGTATAACGTAATACGTATAACGTATAACGTATAACGTATAACGTGTAATGTATAACGTATAACGTATAACCTATAACTAATAACGTATAACGTATAACGTAATACGTATAACGTATAACGTGTAACGTATAACGTATAACGTATAACGTATAACGTATAACGTATAACGTAATACGTATAACGTATAACGTATAACGTATAACGTATAACGTATAACGTATAACGTATAACGTATAACGTATAACGTATAACGTATAACGTATAACGTATAACGTATAACGTATAACGTATAACGTATAACGTATAACGTATAACGTATAACGTATAACGTATAACGTATAACGTATAACGTAATACGTATAACGGATAACGTATAACGTATAACGTATAACGTATAACGTATAACGTATAACGTATAACGTACAACGTATAACGTATAACGTATAACGTATAACGTATAACGTAATACGTATAACGTATAACGTATAACGTATAACGTATAACGTATAACGTACAACGTATAACGTATAACGTATAACGTATAACGTATAACGTATAACGTATAACGTATAACGTATAACGTATAAAGTATAACGTATAACGTATAACGTATAACGTATAACGTATAACGTATAACGTAGAACGTATAACGTATAACGTATAACGTATAACGTATAACGTTATACGTATAACGTATAACGTATAACGTATAACGTATAACGTATAACGTATAACGTATAACGTATAACGTATAACGTAATACGTATAACGTATAACGTATAACGTATAACGTATAATGTATAACGTATAACGTATAACCTATAACAAATAACGTATAACGTATAACGTATAACGTATAACGTATAACGTATAACGTATAACGTATAACGTATAACGTATAACGTATACGGTATAACGTATGATGTATAACGAATAACGTATAACGTATAACGTATAACGTACAACGTATAACGTATAACGTATAACGTATAACGTAAAACGTATAACGTATAACGTATAACGTATAACGTATAACGTATAACGTATAACGTATAACGTATAACGTATAACGTATAACGTATAACGTATAACGTATAACGTATAACGTATAACGTATAACGTATAACGTATAACGTATAACGTATAACGTATAACGTATAACGTATAACGTATAACGTGTAACGTATAACGTATAACGTATAACGTATAACGTATAACGTATAACGTAATACGTATAACGTATAACGTATAACGTATAACGTGTAATGTATAACGTATAACGTATAACCTATAACTAATAACGTATAACGTATAACGTAATACGTATAACGTATAACGTGTAACGTATAACGTATAACGTATAACGTATAACGTATAACGTATAACGTAATACGTATAACGTATAACGTATAACGTATAACGTATAACGTATAACGTATAACGTATAACGTATAACGTATAACGTATAACGTATAACGTATAACGTATAACGTATAACGTATAACGTATAACGTATAACGTATAACGTATAACGTATAACGTATAACGTATAACGTATAACGTATAACGTATAACGTATAACGTATAACGTATAACGTAATACGTATAACGGATAACGTATAACGTATAACGTATAACGTATAACGTATAACGTATAACGTATAACGTACAACGTATAACGTATAACGTATAACGTATAACGTATAACGTAATACGTATAACGTATAACGTATAACGTATAACGTATAACGTATAACGTACAACGTATAACGTATAACGTATAACGTATAACGTATAACGTATAACGTATAACGTATAACGTATAAAGTATAACGTATAACGTATAACGTATAACGTATAACGTATAACGTATAACGTAGAACGTATAACGTATAACGTATAACGTATAACGTATAACGTAATACGTATAACGTATAACGTATAACGTATAACGTATAACGTATAACGTATAACGTATAACGTATAACGTATAACGTAATACGTATTACGTATAACGTATAACGTATAACGTATAATGTATAACGTATAACGTATAACCTATAACAAATAACGTATAACGTATAACGTATAACGTATAACGTATAACGTATAACGTATAACGTATAACGTATAACGTATAACGTATAACGTATAACGTATAACGTAATACGTATAACGTATAACGTATAACGTATAAAGTATAACGTATAACGTATAACGGATAACGTATAACGTATACTGTGTAACGTATAACGTATAACGTATAACGTATAACGTATAACGTATAACGTATAACATATAATCTATAACGCATATCCTAGAACTTATGCCGTATAACATATAACGTATAACGTATAACGTATAACGTATAACGTATAACGTATAACGTATAACGTATAACGTATAACGTATAACGTATAACGTATAACGTATAACGTATAACGTATAACGTATAACGTATAACGTATAACGTATAACCTATAACGTATAACGTATAACCTATAACGTAATACATATAACGTATAACGTATAACGTATAACGTATAACGTATAACGTATAACGTATAACGTATAACGTATAACGTATAACGTATAACGTAATACGTATAACGTATACCGTATAACGTATAACGTATAACGTATAACGTATAATGTATAACGTATAACGTATAACGTATAACGTATAACGTATAACGTAGAACGTATAACGTATAACGTATAACGTATGACGCTTATCCTATGACGTATACGGTATAACGTATGATGTATAACGAATAACGTATAACGTATAACGTATAACGTACAACGTATAACGTATAACGTATAACGTATAACGTATAACGTAAAACGTATAACGTATAACGTATAACGTATAACGTATAACGTATAACGTATAACGTATAACGTATAACGTATAACGTATAACGTATAACGTATAACGTATAACGTATAACGTATAACGTATAACGTATAACGTATAACGTATAACGTATAACGTATAACGTATAACGTATAACGTATAACGTATAACGTAATACGTATAACGTATAACGTATAACGTATAAAGTATAACGTATAACGTATAACGGATAACGTATAACGTATACTGTGTAACGTATAACGTATAACGTATAACGTATAACGTATAACGTATAACGTATAACGTATAACGTATAACGTATAACGTATAACGTATAACGTATAACGTATAACGTATAACGTATAACGTATAACGTATAACGTATAACGTATAACGTATAACGTATAACGTGTAACGTATAACGTATAACGTATAACGTATAACGTAATACGTATAACGTATAACGTATAACGTATAACGTATAACGTATAACATATAACGTATAACGTATAACGTATAACGTATAACGTATAACGTATAACGTATAACGTATAACGTATAACGTATAACGTATAACGTATAACATATAACGTATAACGTATAACGTATAACGTATAACGTATAACGTATAACGTATAACGTATAACGTATAACGTATAACGTAATACGTATAACGGATAACGTATAACGTATAACGTATAACGTATAACGTATAACGTATAACGTATAACGTACAACGTATAACGTATAACGTATAACGTATAACGTATAACATATAACGTATAACGTATAACGTATAACGTTATACGTATAACGTATAACGTATAACGTATAACGTATAACGTATAACGTATAACGTATAACGTATAACGTATAACGTAATACGTATAACGTATAACGTATAACGTATAACGTATAATGTATAACGTATAACGTATAACCTATAACAAATAACGTATAACGTATAACGTATAACGTATAACGTATAACGTATAACGTATAACGTATAACGTATAACGTATACGGTATAACGTATGATGTATAACGAATAACGTATAACGTATAACGTATAACGTACAACGTATAACGTATAACGTATAACGTATAACGTAAAACGTATAACGTATAACGTATAACGTATAACGTATAACTTATAACGTATAACGTATAACGTATAACGTATAACGTATAACGTATAACGTATAACGTATAACGTATAACGTATAACGTATAACGTATAACGTATAACGTATAACGTATAACGTATAACGTATAACGTATAACGTATAACGTGTAACGTATAACGTATAACGTATAACGTATAACGTATAACGTATAACGTAATACGTATAACGTATAACGTATAACGTATAACGTGTAATGTATAACGTATAACGTATAACCTATAACTAATAACGTATAACGTATAACGTAATACGTATAACGTATAACGTGTAACGTATAACGTATAACGTATAACGTATAACGTATAACGTATAACGTAATACGTATAACGTATAACGTATAACGTATAACGTATAACGTATAACGTATAACGTATAACGTATAACGTATAACGTATAACGTATAACGTATAACGTATAACGTATAACGTATAACGTATAACGTATAACGTATAACGTATAACGTATAACGTATAACGTATAACGTATAACGTATAACGTATAACGTATAACGTAATACGTATAACGGATAACGTATAACGTATAACGTATAACGTATAACGTATAACGTATAACGTATAACGTACAACGTATAACGTATAACGTATAACGTATAACGTATAACGTAATACGTATAACGTATAACGTATAACGTATAACGTATAACGTATAACGTACAACGTATAACGTATAACGTATAACGTATAACGTATAACGTATAACGTATAACGTATAACGTATAAAGTATAACGTATAACGTATAACGTATAACGTATAACGTATAACGTATAACGTAGAACGTATAACGTATAACGTATAACGTATAACGTATAACGTAATACGTATAACGTATAACGTATAACGTATAACGTATAACGTATAACGTATAACGTATAACGTATAACGTATAACGTAATACGTATAACGTATAACGTATAACGTATAACGTATAATGTATAACGTATAACGTATAACCTATAACAAATAACGTATAACGTATAACGTATAACGTATAACGTATAACGTATAACGTATAACGTATAACAGATAACGTATAACGTATAACGTATAACGTATAACGTATAACGTAATACGTATAACGTATAACGTATAACGTATAAAGTATAACGTATAACGTATAACGGATAACGTATAACGTATACTGTGTAACGTATAACGTATAACGTATAACGTATAACGTATAACGTATAACGTATAACGTATAACCTATAACGTATAACGTATAACTATAACGTAATACATATAACGTATAACGTATAACGTATAACGTATAACGTATAACGTATAACGTATAACGTATAACGTATAACGTATAACGTATAACGTATAACGTATAACGTATAACGTATAACGTATAACGTATAACCTATAACGTATAACGTATAACGCTTATCCTATGACGTATACCGTATAACGTATAACGTATAACGTATAACGTACAACGTATAACGTATAACGTATAACGTATAACGTATAACGTATAACGTATAACGTATAACGTATAAAGTATAACGTATAACGTATAACGTATAACGTATAACGTATAACGTATAACGTATAACGTAGAACGTATAACGTATAACGTATAACGTATAACGTATAACGTAATACGTATAACGTATACCGTATAACGTATAACGTATAACGTATAACGTATAATGTATAACGTATAACGTATAACGTATAACGTATAACGTATAACGTAGAACGTATAACGTATAACGTATAACGTATGACGCTTATCCTATGACGTATACGGTATAACGTATGATGTATAACGAATAACGTATAACGTATAACGTATAACGTACAACGTATAACGTATAACGTATAACGTATAACGTATAACGTAAAACGTATAACGTATAACGTATAACGTATAACGTATAACGTATAACGTATAACGTATAACGTATAACGTATAACGTATAACGTATAACGTATAACGTATAACGTATAACGTATAACGTATAACGTATAACGTATAACGTATAACGTATAACGTATAACGTATAACGTATAACGTATAACGTAATACGTATAACGTATAACGTATAACGTATAAAGTATAACGTATAACGTATAACGGATAACGTATAACGTATACTGTGTAACGTATAACGTATAACGTATAACGTATAACGTATAACGTATAACGTATAACGTATAACGTATAACGTATAACGTATAACGTATAACGTATAACGTATAACGTATAACGTATAACGTATAACGTATAACGTATAACGTATAACGTATAACGTATAACGTATAACGTGTAACGTATAACGTATAACGTATAACGTATAACGTAATACGTATAACGTATAACGTATAACGTATAACGTATAACGTATAACATATAACGTATAACGTATAACGTATAACGTATAACGTATAACGTATAACGTATAACGTATAACGTATAACGTATAACGTATAACGTATAACATATAACGTATAACGTATAACGTATAACGTATAACGTATAACGTATAACGTATAACGTATAACGTATAACGTATAACGTAATACGTATAACGGATAACGTATAACGTATAACGTATAACGTATAACGTATAACGTATAACGTATAACGTACAACGTATAACGTATAACGTATAACGTATAACGTATAACGTAATACGTATAACGTATAACGTATAACGTATAACGTATAACGTATAACGTATGACGCTTATCCTATGACGTATACGGTATAACGTATGATGTATAACGAATAACGTATAACGTATAACGTATAACGTACAACGTATAACGTATAACGTATAACGTATAACGTAAAACGTATAACGTATAACGTATAACGTATAACGTATAACGTATAACGTATAACGTATAACGTATAACGTATAACGTATAACGTATAACGTATAACGTATAACGTATAACGTATAACGTATAACGTATAACGTATAACGTATAACGTAATACGTATAACGTATAACGTATAACGTATAACGTATAATGTATAACGTATAACGTATAACCTATAACAAATAACGTATAACGTATAACGTATAACGTATAACGTATAACGTATAACGTATAACGTATAACGTATAACGTATAACGTATAACGTATAACGTATAACGTATAACGTAATACGTATAACGTATAACGTATAACGTATAAAGTATAACGTATAACGTATAACGGATAACGTATAACGTATACTGTGTAACGTATAACGTATAACGTATAACGTATAACGTATAACGTATAACGTATAACGTACAACGTATAACGTATAACGTATAACGTATAACGTATAACGTATAACGTATAACGTATAACGTATAAAGTATAACGTATAACGTATAACGTATAACGTATAACGTATAACGTATAACGTAGAACGTATAACGTATAACGTATAACGTATAACGTATAACGTAATACGTATAACGTATACCGTATAACGTATAACGTATAACGTATAACGTATAATGTATAACGTATAACGTATAACGTATAACGTATAACGTATAACGTAGAACGTATAACGTATAACGTATAATGTATAACGTATAACGTATAACGTATAACCTATAACGTATAACGTATAACCTATAACGTAATACATATAACGTATAACGTATAACGTATAACGTATAACGCATAACGTATAACGTATAACGTATAACGTATAACGTATACCGTATAACGTATAACGTGTAACGTATAACGTATAACGTATAGCGTATAACGTATATCGTATAACGTATAACGTTTAACGTATAACGTATAAAATATAATGTATAACGCATATCCTAGAACTCATGCTGAATAACGTATAACGTATAACGTATAACGTATAAGGTATAACGTATAACGTATAACGTATAACGTATAACGTATAACGTATAACGTATAACGTATAACGTATAACCTATAACGTATAAAGTATAACGCTTATCCTATGACGTATACCGTATAACGTATAACGTATAACGTATAACGTATAACGTATAACGTATAACGTATAACGTATAACGTATAACGTATAACGTATAACGTATAACGTATAACGTATAACGTATAACGTATAACGTATAACGTATAACGTATAACGTATAACGTATAGCGTATAACGTATAACGTATAACGTATAAGGTATAACGTATAACGTAAAGCGTATACCGTATAACGTATAACGTATAACGTATAACGTATAACGTATAACGTATGACGCTTATCCTATGACGTATTCGGTATAACGTATGATGTATAACGAATAACGTATAACGTATAACGTATAACGTACAACGTATAACGTATAACGTATAACGTATAACGTAAAACGTATAACGTATAATGTATAACGTATAACGTATAACGTATAACGTATAACGTATAACGTATAACGTATAACGTATAACCTATAACGTATAACGTATAACCAATAACGTAATACGTATAACGTATAACGTATAACGTATAACGTATATCGCATAACGTATAACGTATAACGTATAACGTATAATTTATAACGTATACCGTATAACGTATAACGTGTAACGTATAACGTATAACGTATAGCGTATAACGTATATCGTATAACGTATAACGTTTAACGTATAACGTATAACATATAATGTATAACGCATATCCTAGAACTTATGCTGAATAACGTATAATGTATAACGTATAACGTATAACGTAGAACGTAGAACGTAGAACGTATAACGTAGAACGTATAACGTATAACGTATAACGTATAACGTATAACGGATAACGTGTAACGTATATCGTATATCGTATACCGTATAACGTACAACGAGTAACGCATAACGTATAACGTATAAGGTATAACGTATAACGTATAACGTATAACGTATAACGTATAACGTAATACGTATAACGTATAACGTATAACGTATAACGTATAACGTATAACGTATAACGTATAACGTATAACGTATAAAGTATAACGTATAACGTATAACGTATAACGTATAACGTATAACGTATAACGTATAACGTAGAACGTATAACGTATAACGTATAACGTAAAGCGTATACCGTATAACGTATAACGTCTAACGTATAACGTATAACGTATAACGTATAACGTATAACGTATAACGCTTATCCTATGACGTATACGGTATAACGTATGATGTATAACGAATAACGTATAACGTATAACGTATAACGTATAACGTATAACGTATAACGTATAACGTATAACGTGTAACGTAAAACGTATAACGTATAACGTATAACGTATAACGTATAACGTATAATGTATAACGTATAACGTATAACGTAGAACGTAGAACGTAGAACGTATAACGTAGAACGTATAACGTATAACGTATAACGTATAACGTATAACGGATAACGTGTAACGTATATCGTATATCGTATACCGTATAACGTACAACGAGTAACGCATAACGTATAACGTATAAGGTATAACGTATAACGTATAACGTATAACGTATAACGTAATACGTATAACGTATAACGTATAACGTATAACGTATAATGTATAACGTATAACGTATAACCTATAACAAATAACGTATAACGTATAACGTATAACGTATAACGAATAACGTATAACGTATAACGTATAACGTATAACATATAACGTATAACGTATAACGTAGAACGTATAACGTATAACGTATAACGTATAACGGATAACGTGTAACGTATATCGTATATCGTATACCGTATAACGTACAACGAGTAACGCATAACGTATAACGTATAAGGTATAACGTATAACGTATAACGTATAACGTATAACGTATAACGTATAACGTATAACGTATAACGTATAACGTATAACGTATAACGTATAACGTATAACGTATAACGTATAACGTATAACCTATAACGTATAACGTATAACGCTTATCCTATGACGTATACCGTATAACGTATAACGTATAACGTATAACGTACAACGTATAACGTATAACGTATAACGTATAACGTATAACGTATAACGTATAACGTATAACGTATAAAGTATAACGTATAACGTATAACGTATAACGTATAACGTATAACGTATAACGTAGAACGTATAACGTATAACGTATAACGTATAACGTATAACGTAATACGTATAACGTATACCGTATAACGTATAACGTATAACGTATAACGTATAATGTATAACGTATAACGTATAACGTATAACGTATAACGTATAACGTAGAACGTATAACGTATAACGTATAACGTATGACGCTTATCCTATGACGTATACGGTATAACGTATGATGTATAACGAATAACGTATAACGTATAACGTATAACGTACAACGTATAACGTATAACGTATAACGTATAACGTAAAACGTATAACGTATAACGTATAACGTATAACGTATAACGTATAACGTATAACGTATAACGTATAACGTATAACGTATAACGTATAACGTATAACGTATAACGTATAACGTATAACGTATAACGTATAACGTGTAACGTATAACGTATAACGTATAACGTATAACGTATAACGTATAACGTGTAATGTATAACGTATAACGTATAACCTATAACTAATAACGTATAACGTATAACGTAATACGTATAACGTATAACGTGTAACGTATAACGTATAACGTATAACGTATAACGTATAACGTAATACGTATAACGTATAACGTATAACGTATAACGTATAACGTATAACGTATAACGTATAACGTATAACGTATAACGTATAACGTATAACGTATAACGTATAACGTATAACGTATAACGTATAACGTATAACGTATAACGTATAACGTATAACGTATAACGTATAACGTATAACGTAATACGTATAACGGATAACGTATAACGTATAACGTATAACGTATAACGTATAACGTATAACGTATAACGTACAACGTATAACGTATAACGTATAACGTATAACGTATAACGTAATACGTATAACGTATAACGTATAACGTATAACGTATAACGTATAACGTACAACGTATAACGTATAACGTATAACGTATAACGTATAACGTATAACGTATAACGTATAACGTATAAAGTATAACGTATAACGTATAACGTATAACGTATAACGTATAACGTATGACGCTTATCCTATGACGTATTCGGTATAACGTATGATGTATAACGAATAACGTATAACGTATAACGTATAACGTACAACGTATAACGTATAACGTATAACGTATAACGTAAAACGTATAACGTATAATGTATAACGTATAACGTATAACGTATAACGTATAACGTATAACGTATAACGTATAACGTATAACCTATAACGTATAACGTATAACCAATAACGTAATACGTATAACGTATAACGTATAACGTATAACGTATATCGCATAACGTATAACGTATAACGTATAACGTATAATTTATAACGTATACCGTATAACGTATAACGTGTAACGTATAACGTATAACGTATAGCGTATAACGTATATCGTATAACGTATAACGTTTAACGTATAACGTATAACATATAATGTATAACGCATATCCTAGAACTTATGCTGAATAACGTATAATGTATAACGTATAACGTATAACGTATAACGTAGAACGTAGAACGTATAACGTAGAACGTATAACGTATAACGTATAACGTATAACGTATAACGGATAACGTGTAACGTATATCGTATATCGTATACCGTATAACGTACAACGAGTAACGCATAACGTATAACGTATAAGGTATAACGTATAACGTATAACGTATAACGTATAACGTATAACGTAATACGTATAACGTATAACGTATAACGTATAACGTATAACGTATAACGTATAACGTATAACGTATAACGTATAAAGTATAACGTATAACGTATAACGTATAACGTATAACGTATAACGTATAACGTATAACGTAGAACGTATAACGTATAACGTATAACGTAAAGCGTATACCGTATAACGTATAACGTATAACGTATAACGTATAACGTATAACGTATAACGTATAACGTATAACGCTTATCCTATGACGTATACGGTATAACGTATGATGTATAACGAATAACGTATAACGTATAACGTATAACGTATAACGTATAACGTATAACGTATAACGTATAACGTGTAACGTAAAACGTATAACGTATAACGTATAACGTATAACGTATAACGTATAACGTATAACGTATAACGTATAACGTATAACGTATAACCTATAACGTATAACGTATAACCTATAACGTAATACGTATAACGTATAACGTATAACGTATAACGTATAACGTATAACGTATAACGTATAACGTACAACGTATAACGTATAACGTATAACGTATAACGTATAACGTATAACGTATAACGTATAAAGTATAACGTATAACGTATAACGTATAACGTATAACGTATAACGTATAACGTAGAACGTATAACGTATAACGTATAACGTATAACGTATAACGTAATACGTATAACGTATAACGTATAACGTATAACGTATAACGTATAACGTATAACGTATAACGTATAACGTATAACGTAATACGTATAACGTATAACGTATAACGTATAACGTATAATGTATAACGTATAACGTATAACCTATAACAAATAACGTATAACGTATAACGTATAACGTATAACGAATAACGTATAACGTATAACGTATAACGTATAACATATAACGTATAACGTATAACGTAGAACGTATAACGTATAACGTATAACGTATAACGGATAACGTGTAACGTATATCGTATATCGTATACCGTATAACGTACAACGAGTAACGCATAACGTATAACGTATAAGGTATAACGTATAACGTATAACGTATAACGTATAACGTATAACGTATAACGTATAACGTATAACGTATAACGTATAACGTATAACGTATAACGTATAACGTATAACGTATAACGTATAACCTATAACGTATAACGTATAACGCTTATCCTATGACGTATACCGTATAACGTATAACGTATAACGTATAACGTACAACGTATAACGTATAACGTATAACGTATAACGTATAACGTATAACGTATAACGTATAACGTATAAAGTATAACGTATAACGTATAACGTATAACGTATAACGTATAACGTATAACGTAGAACGTATAACGTATAACGTATAACGTATAACCTATAAATTATAACGTATAACGCTTATCCTATGACGTATACCGTATAACGTATAACGTATAACGTATAACGTATAACGTATAACGTATAACGTATAACGTATAACGTATAACGTATAACGTATAACGTATAACGTATAACGTATAACGTATAACGTATAACGTATAACGTATAACGTATAACGTATAACGTATAGCGTATATCGTATAACGTATAACGTATAAGGTATAACGTATAACGTAAAGCGTATACCGTATAACGTATAACGTATAACGTATAACGTATAACGTATAACGTATGACGCTTATCCTATGACGTATTCGGTATAACGTATGATGTATAACGAATAACGTATAACGTATAACGTATAACGTACAACGTATAACGTATAACGTATAACGTATAACGTAAAACGTATAACGTATAACGTATAACGTATAACGTATAACGTATAACGTATAACGTATAACGTATAACGTATAACGTATAACCTATAACGTATAACGTATAACCAATAACGTAATACGTATAACGTATAACGTATAACGTATAACGTATAACGCATAACGTATAACGTATAACGTATAACGTATAATTTATAACGTATACCGTATAACGTATAACGTGTAACGTATAACGTATAACGTATAGCGTATAACGTATATCGTATAACGTATAACGTTTAACGTATAACGTATAACATATAATGTATAACGCATATCCTAGAACTTATGCTGAATAACGTATAATGTATAACGTATAACGTATAACGTATAACGTAGAACGTAGAACGTATAACGTAGAACGTATAACGTATAACGTATAACGTATAACGTATAACGGATAACGTGTAACGTATATCGTATATCGTATACCGTATAACGTACAACGAGTAACGCATAACGTATAACGTATAAGGTATAACGTATAACGTATAACGTATAACGTATAACGTATAACGTAATACGTATAACGTATAACGTATAACGTATAACGTATAACGTATAACGTATAACGTATAACGTATAACGTATAAAGTATAACGTATAACGTATAACGTATAACGTATAACGTATAACGTATAACGTACAACGTATAACGTATAACGTATAACGTAGAACGTATAACGTATAACGTATAACGTATAACGTATAACGTAATACGTATAACGTATAACGTATAACGTATAACGTATAACGTATAACGTATAACGTATAACGTAATACGTATAACGTATAACGTATAACGTATAAGGTATAATGTATAACGTATAACGTATAACCTATAACAAATAACGTATAACGTATAACGTATAACGTATAACGTATAACGTATAACGTATAACGTATAACGTATAACATATAACGTATAACGTATAACGTAGAACGTATAACGTATAACGTATAACGTATAACGGATAACGTGTAACGTATATCGTATATCGTATACCGTATAACGTACAACGAGTAACGCATAACGTATAACGTATAAGGTATAACGTATAACTTATAACGTATAACGTATAACGTATAACGTAATACGTATAACGTATAACGTATAACGTATAACGTATAACGTATAACGTATAACGTATAACGTATAACGTATAAAGTATAACGTATAACGTATAACGTATAACGTATAACGTATAACGTATAACGTAGAACGTATAACGTATAACGTATAACGTATAACGGATAACGTGTAACGTATTTCGTATATCGTATACCGTATAACGTACAACGAGTAACGCATAACGTATAACGTATAAGGTATAACGTATAACGTATAACGTATAACGTATAACGTAGAACGTATAACGTATAACGTATAACGTATGACGCTTATCCTATGACGTATACGGTATAACGTATGATGTATAACGAATAACGTATAACGTATAACGTATAACGTACAACGTATAACGTATAACGTATAACGTATAACGTAAAACGTATAACGTATAACGTATAACGTATAACGTATAACGTATAACGTATAACGTATAACGTATAACGTATAACGTATAACGTATAACGTATAACGTATAACGTATAACGTATAACGTATAACGTATAACGTATAACGTATAACGTATAACGTATAACGTATAACGTATAACGTATAACGTATAACGTATAACGTGTAACGTATAACGTATAACGTATAACGTATAACGTATAACGTATAACGTAATACGTATAACGTATAACGTATAACGTATAACGTGTAATGTATAACGTATAACGTATAACGTATAACCTATAACTAATAACGTATAACGTATAACGTAATACGTATAACGTATAACGTATAACGTGTAACGTATAACGTATAACGTATAACGTATAACGTATAACGTATAACGTAATGCGTATAACGTATAACGTATAACGTATAACGTATAACGTATAACGTATAACGTATAACGTATAACGTATAACGTATAACGTATAACGTATAACGTATAACGTATAACGTATAACGTATAACGTATAACGTATAACGTATAACGTATAACGTATAACGTATAACGTATAACGTATAACGTAATACGTATAACGGATAACGTATAACGTATAACGTATAACGTATAACGTATAACGTATAACGTATAACGTACAACGTATAACGTATAACGTATAACGTATAACGTATAACGTAATATGTATAACGTATAACGTATAACGTATAACGTATAACGTATAACGTACAACGTATAACGTATAACGTATAACGTATAACGTATAACGTATAACGTATAACGTATAACGTATAAAGTATAACGTATAACGTATAACGTATAACGTATAACGTATAACGTATAACGTAGAACGTATAACGTATAACGCATAACGTATAACGTATAACGTAATACGTATAACGTATAACGTATAACGTATAACGTATAACGTATAACGTATAACGTATAACGTATAACGTATAACGTATAACGTAATACGTATAACGTATAACGTATAACGTATAAAGTATAACGTATAACGTATAACGGATAACGTATAACGTATACTGTGTAACGTATAACGTATAACGTATAACGTATAACGTATAACGTATAACGTATAACGTATAACATATAATCTATAACGCATATCCTAGAACTTATGCCGTATAACATATAACGTATAACGTATAACGTATAACGTATAACGTATAACGTATAACGTATAACGTATAACGTATAACGTATAACGTATAACGTATAACGTATAACGTATAACGTATAACCTATAACGTATAACGTATAACCTATAACGTAATACATATAACGTATAACGTATAACGTATAACGTATAACGTATAACGTATAACGTATAACGTATAACGTATAACGTATAACGTATAACGTATAACGTATAACGTATAACGTATAACGTATAACGTATAACGTATAACCTATAACGTATAACGTATAACGCTTATCGTATGACGTATACCGTATAACGTATAACGTATAACGTATAACGTACAACGTATAACGTATAACGTATAACGTATAACGTATAACGTATAACGTATAACGTATAACGTATAAAGTATAACGTATAACGTATAACGTATAACGTAGAACGTATAACGTATAACGTATAACGTATAACGTATAACGTAATACGTATAACGTATACCGTATAACGTATAACGTATAACGTATAACGTATAATGTATAACGTATAACGTATAACGTATAACGTATAACGTATAACGTAGAACGTATAACGTATAACGTATAACGTATAACGTATGACGCTTATCCTATGACGTATACGGTATAACGTATGATGTATAGCGAATAACGTATAACGTATAACGTATAACGTACAACGTATAACGTATAACGTATAACGTATAACGTAAAACGTATAACGTATAACGTATAACGTATAACGTATAACGTATAACGTATAACGTATAACGTATAACGTATAACGTATAACGTATAACGTATAACGTATAACGTATAACGTATAACGTATAACGTATAACGTATAACGTATAACGTATAACGTATAACGTATAACGTATAACGTGTAACGTATAACGTATAACGTATAACGTATTACGTATAACGTATAACGTAATACGTATAACGTATAACGTATAACGTATAACGTATAACGTATAACGTATAACGTATAACGTATAACGTATAACGTATAACGTATAACGTATAACGTATAACGTATAACGTATAACGTATAACGTAATACGTATAACGGATAACGTATAACGTATAACGTATAACGTATAACGTATAACGTATAACGTATAACGTACAACGTATAACGTATAACGTATAACGTATAACGTATAACGTAATACGTATAACGTATAACGTATAACGTATAACGTATAACGTATAACGTACAACGTATAACGTATAACGTATAACGTATAACGTATAACGTATAACGTATAACGTATAACGTATAAAGTATAACGTATAACGTATAACGTATAACGTATAACGTATAACGTATAACGTAGAACGTATAACGTATAACGTATAACGTATAACGTATAACGTAATACGTATAACGTATAACGTATAACGTATAACGTATAACGTATAACGTATAACGTATAACGTATAACGTATAACGTAATACGTATAACGTATAACGTATAACGTATAACGTATAATGTATAACGTATAACGTATAACCTATAACAAATAACGTATAACGTATAACGTATAACGTATAACGTATAACGTATAACGTATAACGTATAACGTATAACGTATAACGTATAACGTATAACGTATAACGTATAACGTAATACGTATAACGTATAACGTATAACGTATAAAGTATAACGTATAACGTATAACGGATAACGTATAACGTATACTGTGTAACGTATAACGTATAACGTATAACGTATAACGTATAACGTATAACGTATAACATATAATCTATAACGCATATCCTAGAACTTATGCCGTATAACATATAACGTATAACTTATAACGTATAACGTATAACGTATAACGTATAACGTATAACGTATAACGTATAACGTATAACGTATAACGTATAACGTATAACGTATAACGTATAACGTATAACGTATAACGTATAACGTATAACGTATAACGTATAACGTATAACGTATAACGTATAACGTATAACGTATAACGTATAACGTATAACGTATAACGTATAACGTATAACGTATAACGTATAACGTATAACGTATAACGTATAACGTATAACGTATAACGTATAACGTATAACGTATAACGTATAACCTATAACGTATAACGTATAACGCTTATCCTATGACGTATACCGTATAACGTATAACGTATAACGTATAACGTACAACGTATAACGTATAACGTATAACGTATAACGTATAACGTATAACGTATAACGTATAACGTATAAAGTATAACGTATAACGTATAACGTATAACGTATAACGTATAACGTATAACGTATAACGTAGAACGTATAACGTATAACGTATAACGTATAACGTATAACGTAATACGTATAACGTATACCGTATAACGTATAACGTATAACGTATAACGTATAATGTATAACGTATAACGTATAACGTATAACGTATAACGTATAACGTAGAACGTATAACGTATAACGTATAATGTATAACGTATAACGTATATCGTATAACCTATAACGTATAACGTATAACCTATAACGTAATACATATAACGTATAACGTATAACGTATAACGTATAACGCATAACGTATAACGTATAACGTATAACGTATAACGTATACCGTATAACGTATAACGTGTAACGTATAACGTATAACGTATAGCGTATAACGTATATCGTATAACGTATAACGTTTAACGTATAACGTATAAAATATAATGTATAACGCATATCCTAGAACTTATGCTGAATAACGTATAACGTATAACGTATAACGTATAAGGTATAACGTATAACGTATAACGTATAACGTATAACGTATAACGTATAACGTATAACGTATAACGTATAACCTATAACGTATAACGTATAACGCTTATCCTATGACGTATACCGTATAACGTATAACGTATAACGTATAACGTATAACGTATAACGTATAACGTATAACGTATAACGTATAACGTATAACGTATAACGTATAACGTATAACGTATAACGTATAACGTATAACGTATAACGTATAACGTATAACGTATAACGTATAGCGTATAACGTATAACGTATAACGTATAAGGTATAACGTATAACGTAAAGCGTATACCGTATAACGTATAACGTATAACGTATAACGTATAACGTATAACGTATGACGCTTATCCTATGACGTATTCGGTATAACGTATGATGTATAACGAATAACGTATAACGTATAACGTATAACGTACAACGTATAACGTATAACGTATAACGTATAACGTAAAACGTATAACGTATAATGTATAACGTATAACGTATAACGTATAACGTATAACGTATAACGTATAACGTATAACGTATAACCTATAACGTATAACGTATAACCAATAACGTAATACGTATAACGTATAACGTATAACGTATAACGTATATCGCATAACGTATAACGTATAACGTATAACGTATAATTTATAACGTATACCGTATAACGTATAACGTGTAACGTATAACGTATAACGTATAGCGTATAACGTATATCGTATAACGTATAACGTTTAACGTATAACGTATAACATATAATGTATAACGCATATCCTAGAACTTATGCTGAATAACGTATAATGTATAACGTATAACGTATAACGTATAACGTAGAACGTAGAACGTATAACGTAGAAAGTATAACGTATAACGTATAACGTATAACGTATAACGGATAACGTGTAACGTATATCGTATATCGTATACCGTATAACGTACAACGAGTAACGCATAACGTATAACGTATAAGGTATAACGTATAACGTATAACGTATAACGTATAACGTATAACGTAATACGTATAACGTATAACGTATAACGTATAACGTATAACGTATAACGTATAACGTATAACGTATAACGTATAAAGTATAACGTATAACGTATAACGTATAACGTATAACGTATAACGTATAACGTATAACGTAGAACGTATAACGTATAACGTATAACGTAAAGCGTATACCGTATAACGTATAACGTATAACGTATAACGTATAACGTATAACGTATAACGTATAACGTATAACGCTTATCCTATGACGTATACGGTATAACGTATGATGTATAACGAATAACGTATAACGTATAACGTATAACGTATAACGTATAACGTATAACGTATAACGTGTAACGTAAAACGTATAACGTATAACGTATAACGTATAACGTATAACGTATAACGTATAACGTATAACGTATAACGTATAACGTATAACCTATAACGTATAACGTATAACCTATAACGTAATACGTATAACGTATAACGTATAACGTATAACGTATAACGTATAACGTATAACGTATAACGTACAACGTATAACGTATAACGTATAACGTATAACGTATAACGTATAACGTATAACGTATAACGTATAAAGTATAACGTATAACGTATAACGTATAACGTATAACGTATAACGTATAACGTAGAACGTATAACGTATAACGTATAACGTATAACGTATAACGTAATACGTATAACGTATAACGTATAACGTATAACGTATAACGTATAACGTATAACGTATAACGTATAACGTATGACGTAATACGTATAACGTATAACGTATAACGTATAACGTGTAATGTATAACGTATAACGTATAACCTATAACAAATAACGTATAACGTATAACGTATAACGTATAACGTATAACGTATAACGTATAACGTATAACGTATAACATATAACGTATAACGTATAACGTAGAACGTATAACGTATAACGTATAACGTATAACGGATAACGTGTAACGTATATCGTATATCGTATACCGTATAACCTACAACGAGTAACGCATAACGTATAACGTATAAGGTATAACGTATAACGTATAACGTATAACGTATAACGTATAACGTATAACGTATAACGTATAACGTATAACGTATAACGTATAACGTATAACGTATAACGTATAACGTATAACCTATAACGTATAACGTATAACGCTTATCCTATGACGTATACCGTATAACGTATAACGTATAACGTATAACGTACAACGTATAACGTATAACGTATAACGTATAACGTATAACGTATAACGTATAACGTATAACGTATAACGTATAACGTATAACGTATAACGTATAACGTATAACCTATAACGTATAACGTATAACCTATAACGTAATACGTATAACGTATAACGTATAACGTATAACGTATAACGTATAACGTATAACGTATAACGTACAACGTATAACGTATAACGTATAACGTATAACGTATAACGTATAACGTATAACGTATAACGTATAAAGTATAACGTATAACGTATAACGTATAACGTATAACGTATAACGTATAACGTAGAACGTATAACGTATAACGTATAACGTATAACGTATAACGTAATACGTATAACGTATAACGTATAACGTATAACGTATAACGTATAACGTATAACGTATAACGTAATACGTATAACGTATAACGTATTACGTATAACGTATAATGTATAACGTATAACGTATAACCTATAACAAATAACGTATAACGTATAACGTATAACGTATAACGTATAACGTATAACGTATAACGTATAACGTATAACATATAACGTATAACGTATAACGTAGAACGTATAACGTATAACGTATAACGTATAACGGATAACGTGTAACGTATATCGTATATCGTATACCGTATAACGTACAACGAGTAACGCATAACGTATAACGTATAAGGTTTAACGTATAACTTATAACGTATAACGTATAACGTATAACGTAATACGTATAACGTATAACGTATAACGTATAACGTATAACGTATAACGTATAACGTATAACGTATAACGTATAACGTATAAAGTATAACGTATAACGTATAACGTATAACGTAATACGTATAACGTATAACGTAGAACGTATAACGTATAACGTATAACGTATAACGGATAACGTGTAACGTATTTCGTATATCGTATACCGTATAACGTACAACGAGTAACGCATAACGTATAACGTATAAGTTATAACGTATAACGTATAACGTATAACGTATAACGTATAACGTATAACGTATAACGTAATACGTATAACGTATAACGTATAACGTATAACGTATAACGTATAACGTATAACGTATAACGTATAACGTATAACGTATAACGTATAACGTATAACGTATAACGTATAACGTATAACGTATAACGTATAACGTATAACGTAGAACGTATAACGTATAACGTATAACGTATAACGTATAACGTATAACGTATAACGTAATACGTATAACGTATAACGTATAACGTATAACGTACAACGGATAACGTATAACGTATAACGTATAACGTATAACGTGTAACGTATAACGTGTAACGTATAACGTATAACGTATAACGTAATACGTATAACGTATAACGTACAACGTATAACGTACAACGTATAACGTATAACGTATAACGTATAACGTATAACGTATAACGTATAACGTATAACGTATAACGTATAACGTAGAACGTATAATGTATAACGTATAACGTATAACGTATAACCTATAACGTATAACGTATAACCTATAACGTAATACATATAACGTATAACGTATAACGTATAACGTATAACGCATAACGTATAACGTATAACGTATAACGTATAACGTATACCGTATAACGTATAACGTGTAACGTATAACGTATAACGTATAGCGTATAACGTATATCGTATAACGTATAACGTATAACGTATAACGTATAACGTATAACGTATAACGTATAACGTATAACGTATAACGTATAACGTATAACGTATAACGTATAACGTATGACGTATAACGTATAACGTATAACGTATAACGTATAACGTATAACGTATAACGTAATACGTATAACGGATAACGTATAACGTATAACGTATAACGTATAACGTATAACGTACAACGTATAACGTATAACGTATAACGTATAACGTATAACGTAATACGTATAACGTATAACGTATAACGTATAACGTATAACGTATAACGTACAACGTATAACGTATAACGTATAACGTATAACGTATAAC
>NW_027479625.1:0-88311 GCF_051014685.1 Ptiloglossa arizonensis
TACGTCATACGTTATAGGTTATGCGTTATACGTTATACGTTATACGTTATGCGTTATACGTTATACGTTATACGTTATACGTTATACGTTACACGTTTGACGTTATACGCTGTACGTTATACGTTATACGTTATACGTTATACGTTATACGTTATACGTTATACGTTATACGTTATACGTCATACGTTATAGGTTATGCGTTATACGTTATACGTTATACGTTATGCGTTATACGTTATACGTTATACGTTATACGTTATACGTTATACGTTACACGTTTGACGTTATACGCTGTACGTTATACGTTATACGTTATACGTTATACGTTATACGTTATACGTTATACGTTATACGTTATACGTTATACGTTATACGTTATACGTTATACGTTATACGTTATACGTTATACGTTATACGTTATACGTTACACGTTATACGTTACTCGTTATACGTAATATGTAATACGTTTTACGTTATAAGTTATACGTTATACGTTATACGTTATATGTTAAACGTTATACGTTATACGTTATTGGTTATACGTTATACGTTATACGTTTGACGTTATACGCTGCACGTTATACGTTATACGTTATACGTTATACGTTATACGTTATACGTTATACGTTATACGTTATACGTTATACGTTATACGTTATACGTTATACGTTATATATTATACGTTATACGTTATACGTTATACGTTATGCGTTATGCGTTATACGTTATACGTTATGCGTTATACGTTATACGTTTGACGTTATACGTTATACGTTATACGTTATACGTTATACGGTATACGTTATACGTTATACGTTATAGGTTAGACGTTATAGGTTATACGTTAAACGTTTTACGTTATACGTTATACGTTATACGTTATACGATATACGTCATACGTTATACGTTATACGTTATAGGATATACGTTATACGTTATACGTTATACGTTAGACGTTATAGGTTATACGTTATACGTTATACGTTATACGTTATACGTTATACGTTATACGTTATACGTTATACGTTATACGTTATACGTTATACGTTATACGTTATACGTTATACGTTATACGTTATACGTTACACGTTATACGTTACTCGTTATACGTAATATGTAATACGTTTTACGTTATAAGTTATACGTTATACGTTATACGTTATATGTTAAACGTTATACGTTATACGTTATTGGTTATACGTTATACGTTATACGTTTGACGTTATACGCTGCACGTTATACGTTATACGTTATACGTTATACGTTATACGTTATACGTTATACGTTATACGTTATACGTTATACGTTATACGTTGTACGTTATACGTTATACGTTATACGTTATACGTTATACGATATACGTTATACGTTATACGTTATACGTTATACGTTATACGTTATACGTTATACGTTAAACGTTATACGCTATACGTTATACGTTGTACGTTATACGTTATACGTTATACGTTATTCGTTATACGTTATAGGTTATACGTTATACGTTATACGTTATACGTTATACGTTATTCGTTATACGTTATAGGTTATACGTTATACGTTATACGTTTTACGTTATACGTTATACGTTATACGATATACGTTATACGTTATACGTTATACGTTATGCGTTATAGGATATACGTTATACGTTATACGTTATACGTTATACGTTATACGGTATACGTTATACGTTATGCGTTATACGTTATACGTTATACGTTATACGTTACACGTTTGACGTTATACGTTATACGTTATACGTTATACGTTATACGTTATACGGTATACGTTATACGTTATGCGTTATACGTTGTACGTTATACGTTATACGTTATACGTTATACGTTATACGTTAAACGTTATGCGTTATGCGTTATACGTTATACGTTATACGTTATACGTTATACGATATACGTTATTGGTTATACGTTATACGTTATACGTTTGACGTTATACGCTGCACGTTATACGTTATACGTTATACGTTATACGTTATACGTTATACGTTATACGTTATACGTTATACGTTATACGTTATACGTTATACGTTATGCGTTATACGTTATATGTTATACGTTATGCGTTATACGTTATACGTTATACGTTATACGTTATACGTTTGACGTTATACGCTGTACGTTATACGTTAAACGTTATACGTTATACGTTATACGTTATACGTTATACGTTATACGTTATACGTTATATGTTATACGTTAAACGTTATACGTTATACGTAATACGTTATACGATATACGTTATACGTTATACGTTGTACGTTATACGTCATACGTTATACGTTATTCGTTATACGTTATAGGTTATACGTTATACGTTATACGTTATACGTTATACGTTATACGTTATACGTTAAAAGTTATACGTTATACGTTATACGTTGTACGTTATACGTTATACGTTATACGTTATTCGTTATACGTTATAGGTTATACGTTATACGTTATACGTTATACGTTATACGTTATACGTTATACGTTATACGTTATTCGTTATACGTTATAGGTTATACGTTATACGTTATACGTTATACGTTATACGTTATACGTTATACGTTAAAAGTTATACGTTATACGTTATACGATACACGTTAGACGTTCCACGTAATATGTAATACTTTATACGTTTTACGTTATTCGTTATACGTTCTCGTTACACGTTCTACGTTATACGTTATACGTTATACGTTATACGTTATACGTTATACGTTATACGTTATACGTTATACGTTATACGTTATACGTTATACGTTTTACGTTATTCGTTATACGTTCTTCGTTACACGTTATACGTTATACGTTATACGTTATACGTCATAGGTTACACGATACACGTTATACGTTATACGTAATATGTAATACGTTAGACGTTATACGTTATACGTTATACGTAATATGTAATACGTCATACGTTTTACGTTATTCGTTATACGCTTTACGTTATAAGTTATACGTTATACGTTATACGTTATGCGTTATACGTTATACGTTATACGTTAAACATTATACGTTATACGTTATACGTTATACGTTATACGTTATACGTTATACGTTATACGTTATACGTTATACGTTATGCGTTATACGTTATATGTTATACGTTATGCGTTATACGTTACACGTTATACGTTATACGTTATACGTTATACGTTATACGTTATACGTTATACGTTACACGTTATACGTCATAGGTTATACGATACACGTTAGACGTTCCACGTAATATGTAATACTTTATACGTTTTACGTTATTCGTTATACGTTCTCGTTACACGTTCTACGTTACACGTTATACGTTATACGTTATACGTTATACGTTATACGTTATACGTTATACGTTATACGTTATTCGTTATACGTTATAGGTTATACGTTATATGTTATACGTTGAACGTTATACGTTATACGTAATACGTTATACGATATACGTTATACGTTATACGTTGTACGTTATACGTTATACGTTATACGTTATTCGTTATACGTTATAGGTTATACGTTATACGTTATACGTTATACGTTATACGTTATACGTTATACGTTATACGTTAAACGTTATACGTTATACGTTATACGTTATACGTTATGCGTTATAGGATATACGTTATACGTTATACGTTATACGTTATACGTTATACGTTATACGTCATACGTTATAGGTTATGCGTTATACGTTATACGTTATACGTTATGCGTTATACGTTATACGTTATACGTTATACGTTATACGTTACACGTTTGACGTTATACGCTGTACGTTATACGTTATACGTTATACGTTATACGTTATACGTTATACGTTATACGTTATACGTTACACGTTATACGTCATAGGTTATACGATACACGTTAGACGTTCCACGTAATATGTAATACTTTATACGTTTTACGTTATTCGTTATACGTTCTCGTTACACGTTCTACGTTACACGTTATACGTTATACGTTATACGTTATACGTTATACGTTATACGTTATACGTTATACGTTATTCGTTATACGTTATAGGTTATACGTTATATGTTATACGTTGAACGTTATACGTTATACGTAATACGTTATACGATATACGTTATACGTTATACGTTGTACGTTATACGTTATACGTTATACGTTATTCGTTATACGTTATAGGTTATACGTTATACGTTATACGTTATACGTTATACGTTATACGTTATACGTTATACGTTAAACGTTATACGTTATACGTTATACGTTATACGTTATGCGTTATAGGATATACGTTATACGTTATACGTTATACGTTATACGTTATACGTTATACGTCATACGTTATAGGTTATGCGTTATACGTTATACGTTATACGTTATGCGTTATACGTTATACGTTATACGTTATACGTTATACGTTACACGTTTGACGTTATACGCTGTACGTTATACGTTATACGTTATACGTTATACGTTATACGTTATACGTTATACGTTATACGTTATACGTCATACGTTATAGGTTATGCGTTATACGTTATACGTTATACGTTATGCGTTATACGTTATACGTTATACGTTATACGTTATACGTTATACGTTACACGTTTGACGTTATACGTCATACGTTATAGGTTATGCGTTATACGTTATACGTTATACGTTATGCGTTATACGTTATACGTTATACGTTATACGTTATACGTTACACGTTTGACGTTATACGCTGTACGTTATACGTTATACGTTATACGTTATACGTTATACGTTATACGTTATACGTTATACGTTATACGTCATACGTTATAGGTTATGCGTTATACGTTATACGTTATACGTTATGCGTTATACGTTATACGTTATACGTTATACGTTATACGTTATACGTTACACGTTTGACGTTATACGCTGTACGTTATACGTTATACGTTATACGTTATACGTTATACGTTATACGTTATACGTTATACGTTATACGTTATACGTTATACGTTACACGTTATACGTTACTCGTTATACGTAATATGTAATACGTTTTACGTTATAAGTTATACGTTATACGTTATACGTTATATGTTAAACGTTATACGTTATACGTTATTGGTTATACGTTATACGTTATACGTTTGACGTTATACGCTGCACGTTATACGTTATACGTTATACGTTATACGTTATACGTTATACGTTATACGTTATACGTTATACGTTATACGTTATACGTTGTACGTTATACGTTATACGTTATACGTTATACGTTATACGATATACGTTATACGTTATACGTTATACGTTATACGTTATACGTTATACGTTATACGTTAAACGTTATACGCTATACGTTATACGTTGTACGTTATACGTTATACGTTATACGTTATTCGTTATACGTTATAGGTTATACGTTATACGTTATACGTTATACGTTATACGTTATTCGTTATACGTTATAGGTTATACGTTATACGTTATACGTTTTACGTTATACGTTATACGTTATACGATATACGTTATACGTTATACGTTATACGTTATGCGTTATAGGATATACGTTATACGTTATACGTTATACGTTATACGTTATACGGTATACGTTATACGTTATGCGTTATACGTTATACGTTATACGTTATACGTTACACGTTTGACGTTATACGTTATACGTTATACGTTATACGTTATACGTTATACGGTATACGTTATACGTTATGCGTTATACGTTGTACGTTATACGTTATACGTTATACGTTCTACGTTATACGTTAAACGTTATGCGTTATGCGTTATACGTTATACGTTATACGTTATACGTTATACGATATACGTTATTGGTTATACGTTATACGTTATACGTTTGACGTTATACGCTGCACGTTATACGTTATACGTTATACGTTATACGTTATACGTTATACGTTATACGTTATACGTTATACGTTATACGTTATACGTTATACGTTATGCGTTATACGTTATATGTTATACGTTATGCGTTATACGTTATACGTTATACGTTATACGTTATACGTTTGACGTTATACGCTGTACGTTATACGTTAAACGTTATACGTTATACGTTATACGTTATACGTTATACGTTATACGTTATACGTTATATGTTATACGTTAAACGTTATACGTTATACGTAATACGTTATACGATATACGTTATACGTTATACGTTGTACGTTATACGTTATACGTTATACGTTATTCGTTATACGTTATAGGTTATACGTTATACGTTATACGTTATACGTTATACGTTATACGTTAAAAGTTATACGTTATACGTTATACGTTGTACGTTATACGTTATATGTTATACGTTATTCGTTATACGTTATAGGTTATACGTTATACGTTATACGTTATACGTTATACGTTATACGTTATACGTTATACGTTATACGTTATTCGTTATACGTTATAGGTTATACGTTATACGTTATACGTTATACGTTATACGTTATACGTTAAAAGTTATACGTTATACGTTATACGATACACGTTAGACGTTCCACGTAATATGTAATACTTTATACGTTTTACGTTATTCGTTATACGTTCTCGTTACACGTTCTACGTTATACGTTATACGTTATACGTTATACGTTATACGTTATACGTTATACGTTATACGTTATACGTTATACGTTTTACGTTATTCGTTATACGTTCTTCGTTACACGTTATACGTTATACGTTATACGTTATACGTCATAGGTTACACGATACACGTTATACGTTATACGTAATATGTAATACGTTAGACGTTATACGTTATACGTTATACGTAATATGTAATACGTCATACGTTTTACGTTATTCGTTAGACGCTTTACGTTATACGTTATACGTTATACGTTATACGTTATGCGTTATACGTTATACGTTATACGTTAAACATTATACGTTATACGTTATACGTTATACGTTATACGTTGTACGTTATACGTTATACGTTATACGTTATTCGTTATACGTTATAGGTTATACGTTATACGTTATACGTTATACGTTATACGTTATACGTTATACGTTATACGTTATGCGTTATACGTTATATGTTATACGTTATGCGTTATACGTTACACGTTATACGTTATACGTTATACGTTATACGTTATACGTTATACGTTATACGTTACACGTTATACGTCATAGGTTATACGATACACGTTAGACGTTCCACGTAATATGTAATACTTTATACGTTTTACGTTATTCGTTATACGTTCTCGTTACACGTTCTACGTTACACGTTATACGTTATACGTTATACGTTATACGTTATACGTTATACGTTATACGTTATACGTTATACGTTATACGTTCTCGTTACACGTTATACGTTATACGTTATACGTTATACGTTATACGTTATACGTTATACGTTATACGTTATACGTTATACGTTATACGTTATACGTTATACGTTATACGTTATACGTTATACGTTATACGTTATACGTTATACGTTATACGTTATACGTTATACGTTATACGTTATACGTTATACGTTATACGTTATACGTTAAACGTTATAGGTTATACGTTATACGTTATACGTTATACGTTATACGTTATACGTTATACGTTATACGTTATACGTTATACGTTATACGTTATACGTTATACGTTATACGTTATACGTTATACGTTATACGTTCTACGTTATACGTTGTACGTTGTACGTTATACGTTATACGTTATACGTTATACGTTATACGTTATACGTTAAACGTTATGCGTTATGCGTTATACGTTATACGTTATACGTTATACGTTATACGATATACGTTATTGGTTATACGTTATACGTTATACGTTTGACGTTATACGCTGCACGTTATACGTTATACGTTATACGTTATACGTTATACGTTATACGTTATACGTTATACGTTATACGTTATACGTTATACGTTATACGTTATGCGTTATACGTTATATGTTATACGTTATGCGTTATACGTTATACGTTATACGTTATACGTTATACGTTTGACGTTATACGCTGTACGTTATACGTTAAACGTTATACGTTATACGTTATACGTTATACGTTATACGTTATACGTTATACGTTATACGTTATATGTTATACGTTAAACGTTATACGTTATACGTAATACGTTATACGATATACGTTATACGTTATACGTTGTACGTTATACGTTATACGTTATACGTTATTCGTTATACGTTATAGGTTATACGTTATACGTTATACGTTATACGTTATACGTTATACGTTAAAAGTTATACGTTATACGTTATACGTTGTACGTTATACGTTATACGTTATACGTTATTCGTTATACGTTATAGGTTATACGTTATACGTTATACGTTATACGTTATACGTTATACGTTATACGTTATACGTTATTCGTTATACGTTATAGGTTATACGTTATACGTTATACGTTATACGTTATACGTTATACGTTATACGTTAAAAGTTATACGTTATACGTTATACGATACACGTTAGACGTTCCACGTAATATGTAATACTTTATACGTTTTACGTTATTCGTTATACGTTCTCGTTACACGTTCTACGTTATACGTTATACGTTATACGTTATACGTTATACGTTATACGTTATACGTTATACGTTATACGTTATACGTTATACGTTTTACGTTATTCGTTATACGTTCTTCGTTACACGTTATACGTTATACGTTATACGTTATACGTCATAGGTTACACGATACACGTTATACGTTATACGTAATATGTAATACGTTAGACGTTATACGTTATACGTTATACGTAATATGTAATACGTCATACGTTTTACGTTATTCGTTAGACGCTTTACGTTATACGTTATACGTTATACGTTATACGTTATGCGTTATACGTTATACGTTATACGTTAAACATTATACGTTATACGTTATACGTTATACGTTATACGTTATACGTTATACGTTATACGTTATACGTTATACGTTATACGTTATGCGTTATACGTTATATGTTATACGTTATGCGTTATACGTTATACGTTATACGTTATACGTTATACGTTATACGTTATACGTTATACGTTATACGTTACACGTTATACGTTATAGGTTATACGATACACGTTAGACGTTCCACGTAATATGTAATACTTTATACGTTTTACGTTATTCGTTATACGTTCTCGTTACACGTTCTACGTTATACGTTATACGTTATACGTTATACGTTATACGTTATACGTTATACGTTATACGTTATACGTTATACGTTATACGTTCTCGTTACACGTTATACGTTATACGTTATACGTTATACGTTATACGTTATACGTTATACGTTATACGTTATACGTTATACGTTATACGTTATACGTTATACGTTATACGTTATACGTTATACGTTATACGTTATACGTTATACGTTATACGTTATACGTTATACGTTATACGTTATACGTTATACGTTATACGTTATACGTTATACGTTATACGTTATACGTTATACGTTATACGTTATACGTTATACGTTATACGTTATACGTTATACGTTATACGTTATACGTTATACGTTATACGTTATACGTTCTACGTTGTACGTTGTACGTTGTACGTTATACGTTATACGTTATACGTTATACGTTATACGTTATACGTTATACGTTATACGTTATACGTTATACGTTATACGTTATACGTTATACGTTTTACGTTATTCGTTATACGTTCTTCGTTACACGTTATACGTTATACGTTATACGTTATACGTCATAGGTTACACGATACACGTTATACGTTATACGTAATATGTAATACGTTAGACGTTATACGTTATACGTTATACGTAATATGTAATACGTCATACGTTTTACGTTATTCGTTATACGCTTTACGTTATACGTTATACGTTATACGTTATACGTTATACGTTATACGTTATACGTTACACGTTATACGTTATACGTTATACGTTATACGTTATACGTTAAACGTTCTACGTTCTACGTTATACGTTATACGTTATACGTTATACGTTATACGTTATACGTTATACGTTATACGTTATACGTTATACGTTATACGTTATACGTTATACGTTACACGTTATACGTCATAGGTTATACGATACACGTTAGACGTTCCACGTAATATGTAATACTTTATACGTTTTACGTTATTCGTTATACGTTCTCGTTACACGTTCTACGTTCTACGTTCTACGTTATACGTTATACGTTATGCGTTATACGTTATACGTTATACGTTATACGTTATACGTTATACGTTATACGTTATACGTTATACGTTATACGTTATACGTTATACGTTATACGTTATACGTTATACGTTATACGTTATACGTTATACGTTATACGTTATACGTTATACGTTATACGTTATACGTTATACGTTATACGTTATACGTTATACGTTATACGTTATACGTTATACGTTACACGTTATACGTCATAGGTTATACGATACACGTTAGACGTTCCACGTAATATGTAATACTTTATACGTTTTACGTTATTCGTTATTCGTTCTCGTTACACGTTCTACGTTATACGTTATACGTTATACGTTATACGTTATACGTTATACGTTATACGTTATACGTTATACGTTATACGTTATACGTTACACGTTATACGATACACGTTAGACGTTCCACGTAATATGTAATACTTTATACGTTTTACGTTATTCGTTATACGTTCTCGTTACACGTTCTACGTTATACGTTATACGTTATACGTTATACGTTATACGTTATACGTTATACGATATACGTTATACGTTATACGTTATACGTTATATATTATACGTTATACGTTATACGTTATACGTTATGCGTTATGCGTTATACGTTATACGTTATGCGTTATACGTTATACGTTTGACGTTATACGTTATACGTTATACGTTATACGTTATATGTTATACGTTAAACGTTATACGTTATACGTAATACGTTATACGATATACGTTATACGTTATACGTTGTACGTTATACGTTATACGTTATACGTTATTCGTTATACGTTATAGGTTATACGTTATACGTTATACGTTATACGTTATACGTTATACGTTAAAAGTTATACGTTATACGTTATACGTTATACGTTATGCGTTATAGGATATACGTTATACGTTATACGTTATACGTTATACGTTATACGTTATACGTTATACGTTATAGGTTATGCGTTATACGTTATACGTTGTACGTTATACGTTATACGTTATACGTTATACGTTAAACGATATACGTTATACGTTATACGTTATACGTTATATATTATACGTTGTACGTTATACGTTATACGTTATACGTTATACGTTATACGTTATTCGTTATACGTTATAGGTTATACGTTATATGTTATACGTTGAACGTTATACGTTATACGTAATACGTTATACGATATACGTTATACGTTATACGTTGTACGTTATACGTTATACGTTATACGTTATTCGTTATACGTTATAGGTTATACGTTATACGTTATACGTTATACGTTATACGTTATACGTTATACGTTAAACGTTATACGTTATACGTTATACGTTATACGTTATGCGTTATAGGATATACGTTATACGTTATACGTTATACGTTATACGTTATACGTTATACGTCATACGTTATAGGTTATGCGTTATACGTTATACGTTATACGTTATGCGTTATACGTTATACGTTATACGTTATACGTTATACGGTATACGTTATACGTTATACGTTATACGTTAGACGTTATAGGTTATACGTTAAACGTTTTACGTTATACGTTATACGTTATACGATATACGTTATACGTTATACGTTATACGTTATAGGATATACGTTATACGTTATACGTTATACGTTAGACGTTATAGGTTATACGTTAAACGTTTTACGTTATACGTTATACGTTATACGATATACGTTATACGTTATACGTTATGCGTTATAGGATATACGTTATACGTTATACGTTATGCGTTATGCGTTATACGTTATACGTTATACGTTATACGTTATACGTTATACGTTATAGGTTATACGTTATACGTTATACGTTTTACGTTAAACGTTATACGTTATACGTTATACGTTATACGATATACGTTATACGTTATACGTTATACGTTATATATTATACGTTATACGTTATACGTTATACGTTATGCGTTATGCGTTATACGTTATACGTTATGCGTTATACGTTATACGTTTGACGTTATACGTTATTCGTTATACGTTATACGTTATACGGTATACGTTATACGTTATACGTTATACGTTAGACGTTATAGGTTATACGTTAAACGTTTTACGTTATACGTTATACGTTATACGATATACGTTATACGTTATACGTTATACGTTATAGGATATACGTTATACGTTATACGTTATACGTTAGACGTTATAGGTTATACGTTAAAAGTTTTACGTTATACGTTATACGTTATACGATATACGTTATACGTTATACGTTATGCGTTATAGGATATACGTTATACGTTATACGTTATACGTTATACGTTATACGGTATACGTTATACGTTATACGTTATACGTTAGACGTTATAGGTTATACGTTAAACGTTTTACGTTATACGTTATACGTTATACGATATACGTTATACGTTATACGTTATACGTTATAGGATATACGTTATACGTTATACGTTATACGTTAGACGTTATAGGTTATACGTTAAACGTTTTACGTTATACGTTATACGTTATACGATATACGTTATACATTATACGTTATGCGTTATAGGATATACGTTATACGTTATACGTTATACGTTATACGTTATACGTTATACGTTATACGTTATACGTTATACGTTATACGTTATACGTTATACGTTATACGTTATACGTTATACGTTATAGGTTGTACGTTATACGTTTGACGTTATACGTTATACGTTATTCGTTATACGTTATAGGTTATACGTTATACGTTATACGTTATACGTTATACGTTATACGTTATACGTTAAACGTTATACGTTATACGTTATACGTTATACGTTATGCGTTATAGGATATACGTTATACGTTATACGTTATACGTTATACGTTATACGTTATACGTTATACGTTATACGTTATACGTTATACGTTATACGTTATACGTTATACGTTATACGTTATACGTTATACGTTATACGTTACACGTTATACGTTATACGTTATACGTTATACGTTATACGTTATGCGTTATACGTTATACGTTATTCGTTATACGTTATACGTTATACGTTAAACGTTATACGTTATACGTTATACGTTATACGTTATACGTTATACGTTATACGTTATACGTTATACGTTAAACGTTATACGTTATACGTAATACGTTATACGTTATACGTTATACGTTATACGTTATACGTTATACGTTATACGTTATACGTTATACGTTATACGTTATACGTTATACGTTATACGTTAAACGTTATACGTTATACGTTATACGTTATACGATATACGTTATACGTTATACGTTATACGTTATATATTATACGTTATACGCTATACGTTATACGTTATACGTTATGCGTTATGCGTTATACGTTATACGTTATGCGTTATACGTTATACGTTTGACGTTATACGTTATACGTTATACGTTATACGTTATACGGTATACGTTATACGTTATACGTTATACGTTAGACGTTATAGGTTATACGTTAAACGTTTTACGTTATACGTTATACGTTATACGATATACGTTATACGTTATACGTTATACGTTATAGGATATACGTTATACGTTATACGTTATACGTTAGACGTTATAGGTTATACGTTAAACGTTTTACGTTATACGTTATACGTTATACGATATACGTTATACATTATACGTTATGCGTTATAGGATATACGTTATACGTTATACGTTATACGTTATACGTTATACGTTATACGTTATACGTTATACGTTATACGTTATACGTTATACGTTATACGTTATACGTTATACGTTATACGTTATAGGTTGTACGTTATAAGTTATACGTTATACGTTAAACGTTATACGTTATACGTTATACGTTATACGATATACGTTATACGTTATACGTTATACGTTATATATTATACGTTATACGTTATACGTTATACGTTATGCGTTATGCGTTATACGTTATACGTTATGCGTTATACGTTATACGTTTGACGTTATACGTTATACGTTATACGTTATACGTTATACGGTATACGTTATACGTTATACGTTATACGTTAGACGTTATAGGTTATACGTTAAACGTTTTACGTTATACGTTATACGTTATACGATATACGTTATACGTTATACGTTATACGTTATAGGATATACGTTATACGTTATACGTTATACGTTAGACGTTATAGGTTATACGTTAAAAGTTTTACGTTATACGTTATACGTTATACGATATACGTTATACGTTATACGTTATGCGTTATAGGATATACGTTATACGTTATACGTTATACGTTATACGTTATACGTTATACGTTATACGTTATACGTTATACGTTATACGTTATACGTTATACGTTATACGTTATACGTTATACGTTATACGTTATACGTTATACGTTATACGTTATACGTTATACGTTACACGTTATACGTTACTCGTTATACGTAATATGTAATACGTTTTACGTTATAAGTTATACGTTATACGTTATACGTTATACGTTAAACGTTATACGTTATACGTTATTGGTTATACGTTATACGTTATACGTTTGACGTTATACGCTGCACGTTATACGTTATACGTTATACGTTATACGTTATACGTTATACGTTATACGTTATACGTTACACGTTATACGTTATACGTTATACGTTATGCGTTATACGTTATATGTTATACGTTATGCGTTATACGTTATACGTTATACGTTATACGTTATACGTTTGACGTTATACGCTGTACGTTATACGTTAAACGTTATACGTTATACGTTATACGTTATACGTTATACGTCATACGTTATACGTTATACGTTATACGTTATACGTTATACGTTATACGTTATACGTTATACGTTATACGTTATAGGTTATACGTTATACGTTATACGTTATACGATATACGTTATACGTTATACGTTATACGTTATACGTTATGCGTTATACGCTATACGTTATGCGTTATAGGTCATACCTTACACGTGATACGTCATACGTTATGCGTTATACGTTATACGTTATTCGTTATACGTTATACGTTATACGTTAAACGTTATACGTTATACGTTATACGTTATACGTTATACGTTATACGTTATACGTTATACGTTATACGTTATACGTTAAACGTTATACGTTATACGTAATACGTTATACGTTATACGTTATACGTTATACGTTATACGTTATACGTTATACGTTATACGTTATACGTTATACGTTATACGTTATACGTTATACGTTATACGTTTTACGTTATACGTTATACGTTATACGTTATACGTTATACGTTATACGTTATGCGTTATACGTTATACGTTATACGTTAAACGTTATACGTTATACGTTATACGTTATACGTTATACGTTATACGTTATACGTTATACGTTATACGTTATACGTTATACGTTATACGTTATACGTTATACGTTATACGTTATACGTTATACGTTATACGTTATACGTTAGACGTTATAGATTATACGTTAAACGTTTTACGTTATACGTTATACGTTATACGTTATACGTTATAGGTTGTACGTTATAAGTTATACGTTATACGTTAAACGTTATACGTTATACGTTATACGTTATACGATATACGTTATACGTTATACGTTATACGTTATATATTATACGTTATACGTTATACGTTATACGTTATGCGTTATGCGTTATACGTTATACGTTATGCGTTATACGTTATACGTTTGACGTTATACGTTATACGTTATACGTTATACGTTATACGGTATACGTTATACGTTATACGTTATACGTTAGACGTTATAGGTTATACGTTAAACGTTTTACGTTATACGTTATACGTTATACGATATACGTTATACGTTATACGTTATACGTTATAGGATATACGTTATACGTTATACGTTATACGTTAGACGTTATAGGTTATACGTTAAAAGTTTTACGTTATACGTTATACGTTATACGATATACGTTATACGTTATACGTTATGCGTTATAGGATATACGTTATACGTTATACGTTATACGTTATACGTTATACGTAATACGTTATACGTTATACGTTATACGTTATACGTTATACGTTATACGTTATACGTTATACGTTATACGTTATACGTTATACGTTATACGTTATACGTTATACGTTATACGTTACACGTTATACGTTACTCGTTATACGTAATATGTAGTACGCTTTACGTTATAAGTTATACGTTATACGTTATACGTTATACGTTAAACGTTATACGTTATACGTTATTGGTTATACGTTATACGTTATACGTTTGACGTTATACGCTGCACGTTATACGTTATACGTTATACGTTATACGTTATACGTTATACGTTATACGTTATACGTTATACGTTATACGTTATACGTTATACGTTATGCGTTATACGTTATATGTTATACGTTATGCGTTATACGTTATACGTTATACGTTATACGTTATACGTTTGACGTTATACGCTGTACGTTATACGTTATACGTTATACGTTATACGTTATACGTTATACGTTATACGTTATACGTTATGCGTTATACGTTATATGTTATACGTTATGCGTTATACGTTATACGTTATACGTTATACGTTATACGTTATACGTTATACGTTATACGTTAGACGTTATACGTTTTACGTTATACGTTATACGTTATACGTTATACATTATACGTTAAACGTTATACTTTATACGTTATACGTTATACGTTATACGTTATACGTTATACGTTATACGTTATACGTTATACGTTATACGTTATACGTTATACGTTATACGTTATACGTTATACGTTAGACGTTATAGGTTATACGTTAAACGTTATACGTTATACGTTATACGTTATACGTTATACTTTATACGTTTTACGTTATACGTTATACGTTATACGTTATACATTATACGTTATACGTTATACGATATACGTTATACGTTATACGTTATACGTTATACGTTATACGTTATACGTTATACGTTATACGTTATACGTTATACGGTATACGTTATACGTTATGCGTTATACGTTATACGTTATACGTTATACGTTTGACGTTATACGTTATACGGTATACGTTATGCATTATACGCTATACATTATGCGCTATAGGATATACGTTATGCGTTATAGGATATACGTTATACGTGATACGTTGTACGTTATACGTTATACGTTATACGTTATACGTTATACGTTATACGTTATACGTTATACGTTATACGTTATACGTTATACGTTATACGTTATACGTTATACGATATACGATATACGTTATACGTTATACGTTATACGTTATACGTTATACGTTATACGTTATACGTTATACGTTATATGTTATACGTTATACGTTATACGTTATACGTTAGACATTATAGGTTATACGTTAAACGTTTTACGTTATACGTTATACGTTATACGATATACGTCATACGTTATACGTTATGCGTTATAGGATATACGTTATACGTTATACGTTATACGTTATACGTTATACGTTATACGTTATACGTTATCCGTTATACGTTATACGTTATGCGTTATACGCTATCCGTTATGCGTTATAGGTCGTACCTTATACGTGATACGTCATACGTTATACGTTATACGTTATACGTTATTCGTTATACGTTATACGTTATACGTTATACGTTATACGTTATACCTTATACATTATACGTTATACGTTTTACGTTATACGTTATACGTTATACGTTATACATTATACGTTATACGTTATACGTTATACGTTATACGTTATTCGTTATACGTTATACGTTATACGTTATACGTTATACGTTATACGTTATACGTTATACGTTATACGGTATACGTTATGCGTTATACGTTATACGTTATACGTTATACGTTATACGTTATACGTTTTACGTTATACGTTATAAGTTACACGTTATACATTATACGTTATACGTTATACGTTATACGTTATACGTTATACGTTATACGTTATACGTTATACGTTATACGTTTGACGTTATACGTTATACGGTATACGTTATACGTTATGCGTTATACGTTATACGTTATACCTTATACGTTATACGTTATACGTTTGACGTTATACGTTATACGGTATACGTTATGCGTTATACGTTATAAGTTACACGTTATACATTATACGTTATACGTTATACGTTATACGTTATACGTTATACGTTATACGTTATACGTTATACGTTATACGTTTGACGTTATACGTTTTACGTTATACGTTATACGTTATACGATATACGTTATACGTTATACGTTATGCGTTATAGGATATACGTTATACGTTATACGTTATGCGTTATAGGATATACGTTATACGTTATACGTTATACGTTATAAGTTATACGTTATACGTTATAGGTCATACGTTATACGTTATACGTTTTACGTTATACGTTATAAGTTACACGTTATACATTATACGTTATACGTTATACGTTATACGTTATACGTTATACGTTATACGTTATACGTTATACGTTATACGTTTGACGTTATACGTTATACGTTATACGTTATACGTTATACGTTATACCTTATACATTATACGTTATACGTTTTACGTTATACGTTATACGTTATACGTTATACATTATACGTTATACGTTATACGTTATACGTTATACGTTATACGTTATTCGTTATACGTTATACGTTATACGTTATACGTTATACGTTATACGTGATACGTTATACGTTATACGTTATACGTTTTACGTTATACGTTATAAGTTACACGTTATACATTATACGTTATACGTTATACGTTATACGTTATACGTTATACGTTATACGTTATACGTTATACGTTATACGTTTGACGTTATACGTTATACGGTATACGTTATACGTTATGCGTTATACGTTATACGTTATACCTTATACGTTATACGTTATACGTTTGACGTTATACGTTATACGGTATACGTTATGCGTTATACGCTATACATTATGCGTTATAGGATATACGTTATGCGTTATACGTTATACGTTATACGTTATACGTTATACGTTAAACGTTATGCGTTATACGCTATACGTTATGCGTTATAGGTCATACCTTATACGTGATACGTCATACGTTATACGTTATACGTTATACGTTATACGTTATACGTTATGCGTTATACGTTATACGTTATACGTTATACGTTTGACGTTATACGTTACACGTTATACGTTATACGTTATACGTTATACGTTATACGTTATACGTTATACGTTATACGTTATACGTTATACATTATACGTTATGCGTTATACGCTATACGTTATGCGTTATAGGTCATACCTTATACGTGATACGTCATACGTTATACGTTATACGTTATACGTTATTCGTTATACGTTTTACGTTATACGTTATACGTTATACGTTATACGTTATACGTTATACGTTATACGTTATACGTTAAACGTTATACGTTATACGTTATACGTTATACGTTATACGTTATACGTTATACGTTCAACGTTATACGTTTTACGTTATACGTTATACGTTATACGATATACGTTATACGTTATACGTTATGCGTTATAGGATATACGTTATACGTTATACGTTATGCGTTATAGGATATACGTTATACGTTATACGTTATACGTTTTAAGTTATACGTTATACGTTATAGGTCATACGTTATACGTTATACGTTATACGTTATTCGTTATACGTTATACGTTATACGTTATACGTTATAAGTTATACGTTATACGTTATACGTTATACGTTATACGTTAAACGTTATAGGTTATACGTTATACGTTATACGTTATACGTTATACGTTAAACGTTATACGTTAAACGTTATACGTTATACGTAATACGTTATACGTTATACGTTTTACGTTATACGTTATACGTTATACGTTATACATTATACGTTATACGTTATACGTTATACGTTATACGTTATACGTTATACGTTATACGTTATACGTTATACGTTATACGTTATACGTTATACGTTATACGTTATACGTTTTACGTTATACGTTATACATTATACGTTATACGTTATACGTTATACGTTATACGTTATACGCTATACGTTAAACGTTATACTTTATACTTTATACGTTATACGTTATACGTTATACGTTATACGTTATACGTTATACGTTATACGTTATACGTTATACGTTATACGTTATACGTTATACGTTATACGTTAGACGTTATAGGTTATACGTTAAACGTTTTACGTTATACGTTATACGTTATACGATATACGTTATACGATATACGTTATACGTTATACGTTATACGTTATATATTATACGTTATACGTTATACGTTATACGTTATGCGTTATACGTTATACGTTATACGTTATACGTTATACTTTATACGTTTTACGTTATACGTTATACGTTATACGTTATACGTTATACGTTATACGTTATACGTTATACGTTATACGTTATACGTTATACGTTATACGTTATACGTTATACGTTATACGTTATACGTTATACGTTATACGTTATACGTTATACGTTATACGTTATACGTTATACGTTATACGTTACACGTTATACGTTACACGTTATACGTTATACGTTATACTTTATACGTTACACGTTATACGTTATACGTTATACGTTATACGTTATACGTTATACGTTATACGTTATACGTTATACGTTATACGTTATACGTTATACGTTATACGTTATACGTTATACGTTATACGTTATACGTTATACGTTATACGTTATACGTTATACGTTATACGTTATACGTTATACGTTATACGTTATACGTTATACGTTATACGTTATACGTTATACGTTATACGTTATACGTTATACGTTATACGTTATACGTTATACGTTATACGTTAAACGTTATACTTTATACGTTATACGTTATACGTTATACGTTATACGTTATACGTTATACGTTAAACGTTTTACGTTATACGTTATACGTTATACGATATACGTTATACGATATACGTTATACGTTATACGTTATACGTTATATATTATACGTTATACGATATACGTTATACGTTATGCGTTATACGTTATACGTTATACGTTGTACGTTATACGTTATACTTTATACGCTTTACGTTATACGTTATACGTTATAAGTTATACATTATACGTTATACGTTATACGTTATACGTTATACGTTATACGTTATACGTTATACGTTATACGTTATACGTTATACGTTATACGTTATACGTTATACGTTATACGTTATACGTTATACGGTATACGTTATACGTTATGCGTTATACGTTATACGTTATACGTTAAACGTAATACGTTATACGTAATACGTTATACGTTATACGTTTTACGTTATACATTATACGTTATACGTTATACGTTATACGTTATACGTTATACGTTATACGTTATACGTTTTACGTTATACGTTATACATTATACGTTATACGTTATACGTTATACGTTATACGTTATACGTTATACGTTAAACGTTATACTTTATACGTTATACGTTATACGTTATACGTTATACGTTATACGTTAAACGTTATACTTTATACGTTATACGTTATACGTTATACGTTATACGTTATACGTTATACGTTAAACGTTATACGTTATACGTTATACGTTATACGTTATACGTTATACGTTATGCGTTATACGCTATACGTTATGCGTTATAGGTCATACCTTATACGTGATACGTCATACGTTATACGTTATACGTTATACGTTATACGTTATACGTTATGCGTTATACGTTATACGTTATACGTTATACGTTTGACGTTATACGTTATACGTTATACGTTATACGTTATACGTTATACGTTATACGTTATACGTTATACGTTATACATTATACGTTATGCGTTATACGCTATACGTTATACGTTATACGTTATACGTTATACGTTATACGTTAATCGTTATACGTTATACGTTATACGTTATACGTTATACGTTATACGTTATACGTTATACGTTATACGTTATACGTTATACGTTTTACGTTATACGTTATACGTTATACGATATACGTTATACGTTATACGTTATGCGTTATAGGATATACGTTATACGTTATACGTTATGCGTTATAGGATATACGTTATACGTTATTCGTTATACGTTTTACGTTATACGTTATACGTTATACGTTATACGTTATACGTTATACGTTATACGTTATACGTTAAACGTTATACGTTATACGTTATACGTTATACGTTATACGTTATACGTTATACGTTCAACGTTATACGTATTACGTTATACGTTATACGTTATACGATATACGTTATACGTTATACGTTATGCGTTATAGGATATACGTTATACGTTATACGTTATGCGTTATAGGATATACGTTATACGTTATACGTTATACGTTATAAGTTATACGTTATACGTTATAGGTCATACGTTATACGTTATACGTTATACGTTATTCGTTATACGTTATACGTTATACGTTATACGTTATAAGTTATACGTTATACGTTATACGTTATACGTTATACGTTAAACGTTATAGGTTATACGTTATACGTTATACGTTATACGTTATACGTTAAACGTTATACGTTAAACGTTATACGTTATACGTAATACGTTATACGTTATACGTTTTACGTTATACGTTATACGTTATACGTTATACATTATACGTTATACGTTATACGTTATACGTTATACGTTATACGTTATACGTTATACGTTATACGTTATACGTTATACGTTATACGTTATACGTTTTACGTTATACGTTATACATTATACGTTATACGTTATACGTTATACGTTATACGTTATACGCTATACGTTAAACGTTATACTTTATACTTTATTCGTTATACGTTATACGTTATACGTTATACGTTATACGTTATACGTTATACGTTATACGTTATACGTTATACGTTATACGTTATACGTTATACGTTATACGTTAGACGTTATAGGTTATACGTTAAACGTTTTACGTTATACGTTATACGTTATACGATATACGTTATACGATATACGTTATACGTTATACGTTATACGTTATATATTATACGTTATACGTTATACGTTATACGTTATGCGTTATACGTTATACGTTATACGTTATACGTTATACTTTATACGTTTTACGTTATACGTTATACGTTATACGTTATACGTTATACGTTATACGTTATACGTTATACGTTATACGTTATACGTTATACGTTATACGTTATACGTTATACGTTATACGTTATACGTTATACGTTATACGTTATACGTTATACGTTATACGTTATACGTTATACGTTATACGTTATACGTTATACGTTATACGTTATACGTTACACGTTATACGTTATACGTTATACTTTATACGTTATACGTTATACGTTATACGTTATACGTTATACGTTATACGTTATACGTTATACGTTATACGTTATACGTTATACGTTATACGTTATACGTTATACGTTATACGTTATACGTTATACGTTATACGTTATACGTTATACGTTATACGTTATACGTTATACGTTATACGTTATACGTTATACGTTATACGTTATACGTTATACGTTATACGTTATACGTTATACGTTATACGTTATACGTTATACGTTATACGTTAAACGTTATACTTTATACGTTATACGTTATACGTTATACGTTATACGTTATACGTTATACGTTATACGTTATACGTTATACGTTATACGTTATACGTTATACGTTATACGTTAGACGTTATAGGTTATACGTTAAACGTTTTACGTTATACGTTATACGTTATACGATATACGTTATACGATATACGTTATACGTTATACGTTATACGTTATATATTATACGTTATACGATATACGTTATACGTTATGCGTTATACGTTATACGTTATACGTTATACGTTATACGTTATACTTTATACGTTTTACGTTATACGTTATACGTTATACGTTATACATTATACGTTATACGTTATACGTTATACGTTATACGTTATACGTTATACGTTATACGTTATACGTTATACGTTATACGTTATACGTTATACGTTATACGTTATACGGTATACGTTATACGTTATGCGTTATACGTTATACGTTATACGTTAAACGTTATACGTTATACGTAATACGTTATACGTTATACGTTTTACGTTATACATTATACGTTATACGTTATACGTTATACGTTATACGTTATACGTTATACGTTATACGTTTTATGTTATACGTTATACATTATACGTTATACGTTATACGTTATACGTTATACGTTATACGTTATACGTTAAACGTTATACTATATACGTTATACGTTATACGTTATACGTTATACGTTATACGTTATACGTTATACGTTATACGTTATACGGTATACGTTATGCGTTATACGTTATACGTTATACGTTATACGTTATACGTTATACGTTTTACGTTATACGTTATAAGTTACACGTTATACATTATACGTTATACGTTATACGTTATACGTTATACGTTATACGTTATACGTTATACGTTATACGTTATACGTTTGACGTTATACGTTATACGGTATACGTTATACGTTATGCGTTATACGTTATACGTTATACCTTATACGTTATACGTTATACGTTTGACGTTATACGTTATACGGTATACGTTATGCGTTATACGCTATACATTATGCGTTATAGGATATACGTTATGCGTTATACGTTATACGTTATACGTTATACGTTATACGTTATACGTTATGCGTTATACGCTATACGTTATGCATTATAGGTCATACCTTATACGTGATACGTCATACGTTATACGTTATACGTTATACGTTATACGTTATACGTTATACGTTATGCGTTATACGTTTTACGTTATACGTTATACGTTTGACGTTATACGTTACACGTTATACGTTATACGTTATACGTTATACGTTATACGTTATACGTTATACGTTATACGTTATACATTATACGTTATGCGTTATACGCTATACGTTATGCGTTATAGGTCATACCTTATACGTGATACGTCATACGTTATACGTTATACGTTATACGTTATTCGTTATACGTTTTACGTTATACGTTATACGTTATACGTTATACGTTATACGCTATACGTTATACGTTATACGTTATACGTTAAACGTTATACGTTATACGTTATACGTTATACGTTATACGTTGTACGTTATACGTTATACGTTATACGTTTTACGTTATACGTTATACGTTATACGATATACGTTATACGTTATACGTTATGCGTTATAGGATATACGTTATACGTTATACGTTATGCGTTATAGGATATACGTTATACGTTATACGTTATACGTTATAGGTTATACGTTATACGTTATAGGTCATACGTTATACGTTATACGTTATACGTTATTCGTTATACGTTATACGTTATACGTTATACGTTATAAGTCATACGTTATACGTTATACGTTATACGTTATACGTTAAACGTTATAGGTTATACGTTATACGTTATACGTTATACGTTATACGTTATACGTTATACGTTAAACGTCATACGTTATACGTAATACGTTATACGTTATACGTTTTACGTTATACGTTATACGTTATACGTTATACGTTATACGTTATACGTTATACGTTATACGTTATACGTTATACGTTATACGTTATACGTTATACGTTAGACGTTATAGGTTATACGTTAAACGTTTTACGTTATACGTTATACGTTATACGATATACGTTATACGATATACGTTATACGTTATACGTTATACGTTATATATTATACGTTATACGTTATACGTTATACGTTATGCGTTATACGTTATACGTTATACGTTATACGTTATACTTTATACGTTTTACGTTATACGTTATACGTTATACGTTATACATTATACGTTATACGTTATACGTTATACGTTATACGTTATACGTTATACGTTGTACGTTATACGTTATACGTTATACGTTATACGTTATACGTTATACGTTATACGTTATACGTTATACGTTATACGTTATACGTTATACGTTATACGTTATACGTTATACGTTATACGTTATACGTTATACGTTACACGTTATACGTTATACGTTATACTTTATACGTTATACGTTATACGTTATACGTTATACGTTATACGTTATACGTTATACGTTATACGTTATACGTTATACGTTATACGTTATACGTTATACGTTATACGTTATACGTTATACGTTATACGTTATACGTTATACGTTATACGTTATACGTTAAACGTTATACTTTATACGTTATACGTTATACGTTATACGTTATACGTTATACGTTATACGTTATACGTTATACGTTATACGTTATACGTTATACGTTATACGTTATACGTTATACGTTATACGTTAGACGTTATAGGTTATACGTTAAACGTTTTACGTTATACGTTATACGTTATACGATATACGTTATACGATATACGTTATACGTTATACGTTATACGTTATATATTATACGTTATACGATATACGTTATACGTTATGCGTTATACGTTATACGTTATACGTTATACGTTATACGTTATACTTTATACGTTTTACGTTATACGTTATACGTTATACGTTATACATTATACGTTATACGTTATACGTTATACGTTATACGTTATACGTTATACGTTATACGTTATACGTTATACGTTATACGTTATACGTTATACGTTATACGTTATACGTTATACGGTATACGTTATACGTTATGCGTTATACGTTATACGTTATACGTTATACGTTTGACGTTATACGTTATACGGTATACGTTATGCGTTATACGCTATACATTATGCGCTATAGGATATACGTTATGCGTTATAGGATATACGTTATACGTGATACGTTGTACGTTATACGTTATACGTTATACGTTATACGTTATACGTTATACGTTATACGTTATACGTTATACGTTATACGTTATACGTTATACGTTATACGTTATACGTTATACGTTATACGTTATACGTTATACGATATACGTTATACGTTATACGTTATACGTTATACGTTATACGTTATACGTTATACGTTATACGTTATACGTTATACGTTATACGTTATATGTTATACGTTATACGTTATCCGTTATACGTTAGACGTTATAGGTTATACGTTAAACGTTTTACGTTATACGTTATACGTTATACGATATACGTTATACGTTATACGTTATGCGTTATAGGATATACGTTATACGTTATACGTTATACGTTATACGTTATACGTTATACGTTATACGTTATACGTTATACGTTATACGTTATACGTTATACGTTATACGTTATACGTTATACGTTATACGTTATACGTTATACGTTATACGTTATACGTTATACGTTATACGTTATACGTTATGCGTTATACGCTATCCGTTATGCGTTATAGGTCGTACCTTATACGTGATACGTCATACGTTATACGTTATACGTTATACGTTATTCGTTATACGTTATACGTTATACGTTATACGTTATACGTTATACGTTAAACATTATACGTTATACGTTTTACGTTATACGTTATACGTTATACGTTATACATTATACGTTAAACGTTATACTTTATACGTTATACGTTATACGTTATACGTTATACGTTATACGTTATACGTTATACGTTATACGTTATACGTTATACGTTATACGTTATACGTTATACGTTATACGTTATACGTTAGACGTTATAGGTTATACGTTAAACGTTATACGTTATACGTTATACGTTATACGTTATACTTTATACGTTTTACGTTATACGTTATACGTTATACGTTATACATTATACGTTATACGTTATACGTTATACGTTATACGTTATACGTTATACGTTATACGTTATACGTTATACGTTATACGTTATACGTTATACGTAATACGGTATACGTTATACGTTATGCGTTATACGTTTTACGTTATACGTTATACGTTTGACGTTATACGTTATACGGTATACGTTATGCGTTATACGCTATACATTATGCGCTATAGGATATACGTTATGCGTTATAGGATATACGTTATACGTGATACGTTGTACGTTATACGTTATACGTTATACGTTATACGTTATACGTTATACGTTATACGTTATACGTTATACGTTATACGTTATACGTTATACGTTATACGTTATACGATATACGATATACGTTATACGTTATACGTTAAACGTTATACGTTATACGTTATACGTTATACGTTATACGTTATATGTTATACGTTATACGTTATACGTTATACGTTAGACGTTATAGGTTATACGTTAAACGTTTTACGTTATACGTTATACGTTATACGATATACGTTATACGTTATACGTTATGCGTTATAGGATATTCGTTATACGTTATACGTTATACGTTATACGTTATACGTTATACGTTATACGTTATACGTTATACGTTATACGTTATACGTTATACGTTATACGTTATCCGTTATACGTTATACGTTATACGTTATACGTTATTCGTTATACGTTATACGTTATACGTTATACGTTATACGTTATACGTTATACGTTATACGTTATACGGTATACGTTATACGTTATACGTTATACGTTATACCTTATACATTATACGTTATACGTTTTACGTTATACGTTATACGTTATACGTTATAAATTATACGTTATACGTCATACGTTATACGTTATACGTTATTCGTTATACGTTATACGTTATACGTTATACGTTATACGTTATACGTTATACGTTATACGTTATACGGTATACGTTATACGTTATACGTTATACGTTATACGTTATACGATATACGTTATACGTTATACGTTATACGTTATATATTATACGTTATACGTTATACGTTATACGTTATGCGTTATACGTTATACGTTATACGTTATACGTTATACTTTATACGTTTTACGTTATACGTTATACGTTATACGTTATACATTATACGTTATACGTTATACGTTATACGTTATACGTTATACGTTATACGTTATACGTTATACGTTATACGTTATACGTTATACGTTATACGTTATACGTTATACGTTATACGTTATACGGTATACGTTATGCGTTATACGTTATACGTTATACGTTATACGTTATACGTTATGCGTTATACGCTATACGTTATGCGTTATAGGTCATACCTTATACGTGATACGTCATACGTTATACGTTATACGTTATACGTTATACGTTATACGTTATGCGTTATACGTTATACGTTATACGTTATACGTTTGACGTTATACGTTATACGTTATACGTTATACGTTATACGTTATACGTTATACGTTATACGTTATACGTTATACATTATACGTTATGCGTTATACGCTATACGTTATGCGTTATAGGTCATATCTTATACGTGATACGTCATACGTTATACGTTATACGTTATACGTTATTCGTTATACGTTTTACGTTATACGTTATACGTTATACGTTATACGTTGTACGTTATACGTTATACGTTATACGTTATACGTTAAACGTTATACGTTATACGTTATACGTTATACGTTATACGTTATACGTTATACGTTATACGTTATACGTTATACGTTTTACGTTATACGTTATACGTTATACGATATACGTTATACGTTATACGTTATGCGTTATAGGATATACGTTATACGTTATACGTTATGCGTTATAGGATATACGTTATACGTTATACGTTATACGTTATAGGTTATACATTATACGTTATGCGTTATACGCTATACGTTATGCGTTATAGGTCATACCTTATACGTGATACGTCATACGTTATACGTTATACGTTATACGTTATACGTTATACGTTATACGTTTTACGTTATACGTTATACGTTATACGATATACGTTATACGTTATACGTTATGCGTTATAGGATACACGTTATACGTTATACGTTATACGTTATACGTTATACGTTATACGTTATACGTTATACGTTATACGTTATACGTTATACGTTATACGTTATACGTTATACGTTATACGTTAAACGTTATACTTTATACGTTATACGTTATACGTTATACGTTATACGTTATACGTTATACGTTATACGTTAAACGTTATACGTTATACGTTATACGTTATACGTTATACGTTATACTTTATACGTTATACGTTATACGTTATACGTTATACGTTATACGTTATGCGTTATAGGATATACGTTATACGTTATACGTTATACGTTATACGTTATACGTTATACGTTATACGTTATACGTTATACGTTATACGTTATACGTTATACGTTATACGATATACGTTATACGTTATACGTTATACGTTATACGTTATACGTTATACGTTATACGTTATACGTTATACGTTATACGTTATACGTTATACGTTATATGTTATACGTTATACGTTATACGTTATACGTTAGACGTTATACGTTTGACGTTGTACGTTATACGGTATACGTTATATGTTATACGTTATACGTTATACGTTATACGTTAGACGTTATAGGTTATACGTTAAACGTTTTACGTTATACGTTATACGTTATACGATATACGTTATACGTTATACGTTATGCGTTATAGGATATACGTTATACGTTATACGTTATACGTTATACGTTATACGTTATACGTTATACGTTATACGTTATACGTTACACGTTATACGTTATACGTTATACGTTATACGTTATACGTTATACGTTATACGTTATACGTTATACGTTATACGTTATACGTTATACGTTATGCGTTATACGCTATCCGTTATGCGTTATAGGTCGTACCTTATACGTGATACGTCATACGTTATACGTTATACGTTATACGTTATTCGTTATACGTTATACGTTATACGTTATACGTTATACGTTATACGTTATACATTATACGTTATACGTTTTACGTTATACGTTATACGTTATACGTTATACATTATACGTTAAACGTTATACTTTATACGTTATACGTTATACGTTATACGTTATACGTTATACGTTATACGTTATACGTTATACGTTATACGTTATACGTTATACGTTATACGTTATACGTTAGACGTTATACGTTATACATTATACGTTAAACGTTATACTTTATACGTTATACGTTATACGTTATACGTTATACGTTATACATTATACGTTATGCGTTATACGCTATACGTTATGCGTTATAGGTCATACCTTATACGTGATACGTCATACGTTATACGTTATACGTTATACGTTATTCGTTATACGTTTTACGTTATACGTTATACGTTATACGTTATACGTTATACGTTATACGTTATACGATATACGTTATACGTTATACGTTATACGTTATACGTTATACGTTATACGTTATACGTTATACGTTATACGTTATACGTTATACGTTATACGTTATATGTTATACGTTATACGTTATACGTTATACGTTAGACGTTATACGTTTGACGTTATACGTTATACGGTATACGTTATATGTTATACGTTATACGTTATACGTTATACGTTATACGTTATACGATATACGTTATACGTTATACGTTATGCGTTATAGGATATACGTTATACGTTATACGTTATGCGTTATAGGATATACGTTATACGTTATACGTTATACGTTATAGGTTATACATTATACGTTATGCGTTATACGCTATACGTTATGCGTTATAGGTCATACCTTATACGTGATACGTCATACGTTATACGTTATACGTTATACGTTATACGTTATACGTTATACGTTTTACGTTATACGTTATACGTTATACGATATACGTTATACGTTATACGTTATGCGTTATAGGATACACGTTATACGTTATACGTTATACGTTATACGTTATACGTTATACGTTATACGTTATACGTTATACGTTATACGTTATACGTTATACGTTATACGTTATACGTTATACGTTATACGTTAAACGTTATACTTTATACGTTATACGTTATACGTTATACGTTATACGTTATACGTTATACGTTATACGTTAAACGTTATACGTTATACGTTATACGTTATACGTTATACGTTATACTTTATACGTTATACGTTATACGTTATACGTTATACGTTATACGTTATGCGTTATAGGATATACGTTATACGTTATACGTTATACGTTATACGTTATACGTTATACGTTATACGTTATACGTTATACGTTATACGTTATACGTTATACGTTATACGATATACGTTATACGTTATACGTTATACGTTATACGTTATACGTTATACGTTATACGTTATACGTTATACGTTATACGTTATACGTTATACGTTATATGTTATACGTTATACGTTATACGTTATACGTTAGACGTTATACGTTTGACGTTATACGTTATACGGTATACGTTATATGTTATACGTTATACGTTATACGTTATACGTTAGACGTTATAGGTTATACGTTAAACGTTTTACGTTATACGTTATACGTTATACGATATACGTTATACGTTATACGTTATGCGTTATAGGATATACGTTATACGTTATACGTTATACGTTATACGTTATACGTTATACGTTATACGTTATACGTTATACGTTACACGTTATACGTTATACGTTATACGTTATACGTTATACGTTATACGTTATACGTTATACGTTATACGTTATACGTTATACGTTATACGTTATGCGTTATACGCTATCCGTTATGCGTTATAGGTCGTACCTTATACGTGATACGTCATACGTTATACGTTATACGTTATACGTTATTCGTTATACGTTATACGTTATACGTTATACGTTATACGTTATACGTTATACATTATACGTTATACGTTTTACGTTATACGTTATACGTTATACGTTATACATTATACGTTAAACGTTATACTTTATACGTTATACGTTATACGTTATACGTTATACGTTATACGTTATACGTTATACGTTATACGTTATACGTTATACGTTATACGTTATACGTTATACGTTAGACGTTATACGTTATACATTATACGTTAAACGTTATACTTTATACGTTATACGTTATACGTTATACGTTATACGTTATACATTATACGTTATGCGTTATACGCTATACGTTATGCGTTATAGGTCATACCTTATACGTGATACGTCATACGTTATACGTTATACGTTATACGTTATTCGTTATACGTTTTACGTTATACGTTATACGTTATACGTTATACGTTATACGTTATACGTTATACGTTATACGTTATACGTTATACGTTATTCGTTATACGTTATACGTTATACGTTATACGTTATAAGTTATACGTTATACGTTATACGTTATACGTTATACGTTAAACGTTATAGGTTATACGTTATACGTTATACGTTATACGTTATACGTTAAACGTTATACGTTAAACGTTATACGTTATACGTAATACGTTATACGTTATACGTTTTACGTTATACGTTATACGTTATACGTTGTACATTATACGTTATACGTTATACGTTATACGTTATACGTTATACGTTATACGTTATACGTTATACGTTATACGTTATACGTTATACGTTATACGTTATACGTTATACGTTATACGTTATACGTTTTACGTTATACGTTATACATTATACGTTATACGTTATACGTTATACGTTATACGTTATACGCTATACGTTAAACGTTATACTTTATACTTTATACGTTATACGTTATACGTTATACGTTATACGTTATACGTTATACGTTATACGTTATACGTTATACGTTATACGTTATACGTTATACGTTATACGTTAGACGTTATAGGTTATACGTTAAACGTTTTACGTTATACGTTATACGTTATACGATATACGTTATACGATATACGTTATACGTTATACGTTATACGTTATATATTATACGTTATACGTTATACGTTATACGTTATGCGTTATACGTTATACGTTATACGTTATACGTTATACTTTATACGTTTTACGTTATACGTTATACGTTATACGTTATACGTTATACGTTATACGTTATACGTTATACGTTATACGTTATACGTTATACGTTATACGTTATACGTTATACGTTATACGTTATACGTTATACGTTATACGTTATACGTTATACGTTATACGTTATACGTTATACGTTATACGTTATACGTTATACGTTATACGTTATACGTTATACGTTATACGTTACACGTTATACGTTATACGTTATACTTTATACGTTATACGTTATACGTTATACGTTATACGTTATACGTTATACGTTATACGTTATACGTTATACGTTATACGTTATACGTTATACGTTATACGTTATACGTTATACGTTATACGTTATACGTTATACGTTATACGTTATACGTTATACGTTATACGTTATACGTTATACGTTATACGTTATACGTTATACGTTATACGTTATACGTTATACGTTATACGTTAAACGTTATACTTTATACGTTATACGTTATACGTTATACGTTATACGTTATACGTTATACGTTATACGTTATACGTTATACGTTATACGTTATACGTTATACGTTAGACGTTATAGGTTATACGTTAAACGTTTTACGTTATACGTTATACGTTATACGATATACGTTATACGATATACGTTATACGTTATACGTTATACGTTATATATTATACGTTATACGATATACGTTATACGTTATGCGTTATACGTTATACGTTATACGTTATACGTTATACGTTATACTTTATACGTTTTACGTTATACGTTATACGTTATACGTTATACATTATACGTTATACGTTATACGTTATACGTTATACGTTATACTTTATACGTTATACGTTATACGTTATACGTTATACGTTATACGTTATACGTTAAACGTTATACGTTATACGTTATACGTTATACGTTATACGTTATACGTTATGCGTTATACGCTATACGTTATGCGTTATAGGTCATACCTTATACGTGATACGTCATACGTTATACGTTATACGTTATACGTTATACGTTATACGTTATGCGTTATACGTTATACGTTATACGTTATACGTTTGACGTTATACGTTATACGTTATACGTTATACGTTATACGTTATACGTTATACGTTATACGTTATACGTTATACGTTATACATTATACGTTATGCGTTATACGCTATACGTTATACGTTATACGTTATACGTTATACGTTATACGTTAATCGTTATACGTTATACGTTATACGTTATACGTTATACGTTATACGTTATACGTTATACGTTATACGTTATACGTTTTACGTTATACGTTATACGTTATACGATATACGTTATACGTTATACGTTATGCGTTATAGGATATACGTTATACGTTATACGTTATGCGTTATAGGATATACGTTATACGTTATACGTTATACGTTATACGTTATGCGTTATAGGATATACGTTATACGTTATACGTTATACGTTATAGGTTATACGTTATACGTTATACGTTATACGTTATACGTTATACGTTATACGTTATTCGTTATACGTTATACGTTATACGTTATACGTCATACGTTAAACGTTATACGTTATACGTTATACGTTATACGTTATACGTTATACGTTATACGTTAAACGTTATACGTTATACGTAATACGTTATACGTTATACGTTTTACGTTATACATTATACGTTATACGTTATACGTTATACGTTATACGTTATACGTTTTACGTTATACGTTATACATTATACGTTATACGTTATACGTTATACGTTATACGTTATACGTTATACGTTAAACGTTATACTTTATACGTTATACGTTATACGTTATACGTTATACGTTATACGTTAAACGTTATACTTTATACGTTATACGTTATACGTTATACGTTATACGTTATACGTTATACGTTATACGTTATACGTTATACGTTATACGTTATACGTTATACGTTATACGTTATACGTTAGACGTTATAGGTTATACGTTAAACGTTTTACGTTATACGTTATACGTTATACGATATACGTTATACGATATACGTTATACGTTATACGTTATACGTTATATATTATACGTTATACGTTATACGTTATACGTTATGCGTTATACGTTACACGTTATACGTTATACGTTATACGTTATACTTTATACGTTTTACGTTATACGTTATACGTTATACGTTATACATTATACGTTATACGCTATACGTTATACGTTATACGTTATACGTTATACGTTATACGTTATACGTTATACGTTATACGTTATACGTTATACGTTATACGTTATACGGTATACGTTATACGTTATGCGTTATACGTTATACGTTATACGTTATACGTTTGACGTTATACGTTATACGGTATACGTTATGCGTTATACGCTATACATTATGCGCTATAGGATATACGTTATGCGTTATAGGATATACGTTATACGTGATACGTTGTACGTTATACGTTATACGTTATACGTTATACGTTATACGTTATACGTTATACGTTATACGTTATACGTTATACGTTATACGTTATACGTTATACGTTATACGTTATACGTTATACGATATACGTTATACGTTATACGTTATACGTTATACGTTATACGTTATACGTTATACGGTATACGTTATGCGTTATACGCTATACATTATGCGCTATAGGATATACGTTATGCGTTATAGGATATACGTTATACGTTAGACGTTATAGGTTATACGTTAAACGTTTTACGTTATACGTTATACGTTATACGATATACGTTATACGTTATACGTTATACGTTATACGTTATGGGTTATAGGATATACGTTATACGTTATACGTTATACGTTATACGTTATACGTTATACGTTATACGTTATACGTTATACGTTATACGTTATACGTTATACGTTATACGTTATACGTTATACGTTATACGTTATACGTTATACGTTATACGTTATACGTTATACGTTATACGTTATACGTTATACGTTATACGTTATACGTTATGCGTTATACGCTATCCGTTATGCGTTATAGGTCGTACCTTATACGTGATACGTCATACGTTATACGTTATACGTTATACGTTATTCGTTATACGTTATACGTTATACGTTATACGTTATACGTTATACGTTATACATTATACGTTATACGTTTTACGTTATACGTTATACGTTATACGTTATACATTATACGTTAAACGTTATACTTTATACGTTATACGTTATACGTTATACGTTATACGTTATACGTTATACGTTATACGTTATACGTTATACGTTATACGTTATACGTTATACGTTATACGTTATACGTTATACGTTAGACGTTATAGGTTATACGTTAAACGTTATACGTTATACGTTATACGTTATACGTTATACTTTATACGTTTTACGTTATACGTTATACGTTATACGTTATACGTTATACGTTATACGTTATACGTTATACGTTATACGTTATACGTTATACGTTATACGTTATACGTTATACGTTATACGTTATACGTTATACGTTATACGGTATACGTTATACGTTATGCGTTATACGTTATACGTTATACGTTATACGTTTGACGTTATACGTTATACGGTATACGTTATGCATTATACGCTATACATTATGCGCTATAGGATATACGTTATGCGTTATAGGATATACGTTATACGTGATACGTTGTACGTTATACGTTATACGTTATACGTTATACGTTATACGTTATACGTTATACGTTATACGTTATACGTTATACGTTATACGTTATACGTTATACGTTATACGTTATACGTTATACGACACACGATATACGTTATACGTTATACGTTATACGTTATACGTTATACGTTATACGTTATACGTTATACGTTATACGTTATACGTTATACGTTATACGTTATACGTTAGACGTTATAGGTTATACGTTAAACGTTTTACGTTATACGTTATACGTTATACGATATACGTTATACGTTATACGTTATGCGTTATAGGATATACGTTATACGTTATACGTTATACGTTATACGTTATACGTTATACGTTATACGTTATACGTTATACGTTATACGTTATACGTTATACGTTATACGTTATCCGTTATACGTTATATGTTATGCGTTATACGCTATCCGTTATGCGTTATAGGTCGTACCTTATACGTGATACGTCATACGTTATACGTTATACGTTATACGTTATTCGTTATACGTTATACGTTATACGTTATACGTTATACGTTATACCTTATACATTATACGTTATACGTTTTACGTTATACGTTATACGTTATACGTTATACATTATACGTTATACGTTATACGTTATACGTTATACGTTATTCGTTATACGTTATACGTTATACGTTATACGTTATACGTTATACGTTATACGTTATACGTTATACGTTATACGGTATACGTTATGCGTTATACGTTATACGTTATACGTTATACGTTATACGTTATACGTTTTACGTTATACGTTATAAGTTATACGTTATACATTATACGTTATACGTTATACGTTATACGTTATACGTTATACGTTATACGTTATACGTTATACGTTATACGTTATACGTTATACGTTATACGTTATACGTTATACGGTATACGTTATACGTTATGCGTTATACGTTATACGTTATACGTTATACGTTTGACGTTATACGTTATACGGTATACGTTATGCATTATACGCTATACATTATGCGCTATAGGATATACGTTATGCGTTATAGGATATACGTTATACGTGATACGTTGTACGTTATACGTTATACGTTATACGTTATACGTTATACGTTATACGTTATACGTTATACGTTATACGTTATACGTTATACGTTATACGTTATACGTTATACGTTATACGACATACGATATACGTTATACGTTATACGTTATACGTTATACGTTATACGTTATACGTTATACGTTATACGTTATATGTTATACGTTATACGTTATACGTTATACGTTAGACGTTATAGGTTATACGTTAAACGTTTTACGTTATACGTTATACGTTATACGATATACGTTATACGTTATACGTTATGCGTTATAGGATATACGTTATACGTTATACGTTATACGTTATACGTTATACGTTATACGTTATACGTTATACGTTATACGTTATACGTTATACGTTATACGTTATACGTTATCCGTTATACGTTATACGTTATGCGTTATACGCTATCCGTTATGCGTTATAGGTCGTACCTTATACGTGATACGTCATACGTTATACGTTATACGTTATACGTTATTCGTTATACGTTATACGTTATACGTTATACGTTATACGTTATACCTTATACATTATACGTTATACGTTTTACGTTATACGTTATACGTTATACGTTATACATTATACGTTATACGTTATACGTTATACGTTATACGTTATTCGTTATACGTTATACGTTATACGTTATACGTTATACGTTATACGTTATACGTTATACGTTATACGGTATACGTTATGCGTTATACGTTATACGTTATACGTTATACGTTATACGTTATACGTTTTACGTTATACGTTATAAGTTACACGTTATACATTATACGTTATACGTTATACGTTATACGTTAAACGTTATACGTTATACGTTATACGTTATACGTTATACGTTATACGTTTGACGTTATACGTTATACGGTATACGTTATACGTTATGCGTTATACGTTATACGTTATACCTTATACGTTATACGTTATACGTTTGACGTTATACGTTATACGGTATACGTTATGCGTTATACGCTATACATTATGCGTTATAGGATATACGTTATGCGTTATACGTTATACGTTATACGTTATACGTTATACGATATACGTTATGCGTTATACGCTATACGTTATGCATTATAGGTCATACCTTATACGTGATACGTCATACGTTATACGTTATACGTTATACGTTATACGTTATACGTTATACGTTATGCGTTATACGTTTTACGTTATACGTTATACGTTTGACGTTATAGGTTACACGTTATACGTTATACGTTATACGTTATACGTTATACGTTATACGTTATACGTTATACGTTATACATTATACGTTATGCGTTATACGCTATACGTTATTCGTTATAGGTCATACCTTATACGTGATACGTCATACGTTATACGTTATACGTTATACGTTATTCGTTATACGTTTTACGTTATACGTTATACGTTATACGTTATACGTTATACGTTATACGTTATACGTTATACGTTATACGTTAAACGTTATACGTTATACGTTATACGTTATACGTTATACGTTGTACGTTATACGTTATACGTTATACGTTTTACGTTATACGTTATACGTTATACGATATACGTTATACGTTATACGTTATGCGTTATAGGATATACGTTATACGTTATACGTTATGCGTTATAGGATATACGTTATACGTTATACGTTATACGTTATAGGTTATACGTTATACGTTATAGGTCATACGTTATACGTTATACGTTATACGTTATTCGTTATACGTTATACGTTATACGTTATACGTTATAAGTTATACGTTATACGTTATACGTTATACGTTATACGTTATACGTTAAACGTTATAGGTTATACGTTATACGTTATACGTTATACGTTATACGTTATACGTTATACGTTATACGTTAAACGTTATACGTTATACGTAATACGTTATACGTTATACGTTTTACGTTATACGTTATACGTTATACGTTATACGTTATACGTTATACGTTATACGTTATACGTTATACGTTATACGTTATACGTTATACGTTATACGTTAGACGTTATAGGTTATACGTTAAACGTTTTACGTTATACGTTATACGTTATACGATATACGTTATACGATATACGTTATACGTTATACGTTATACGTTATATATTATACGTTACACGTTATACGTTATACGTTATACTTTATACGTTATACGTTATACGTTATACGTTATACGTTATACGTTATACGTTATACGTTATACGTTATACGTTATACGTTATACGTTATACGTTATACGTTATACGTTATACGTTATACGTTATACGTTATACGTTATACGTTATACGTTATACGTTAAACGTTATACTTTATACGTTATACGTTATACGTTATACGTTATACGTTATACGTTATACGTTATACGTTATACGTTATACGTTATACGTTATACGTTATACGTTATACGTTATACGTTAGACGTTATAGGTTATACATTATACGTTATGCGTTATACGCTATACGTTATGCGTTATAGGTCATACCTTATACGTGATACGTCATACGTTATACGTTATACGTTATACGTTATACGTTATACGTTATACGTTTTACGTTATACGTTATACGTTATACGATATACGTTATACGTTATACGTTATGCGTTATAGGATACACGTTATACGTTATACGTTATACGTTATACGTTATACGTTATACGTTATACGTTATACGTTATACGTTATACGTTATACGTTATACGTTATACGTTATACGTTATACGTTATACGTTAAACGTTATACTTTATACGTTATACGTTATACGTTATACGTTATACGTTATACGTTATACGTTATACGTTAAACGTTATACGTTATACGTTATACGTTATACGTTATACGTTATACTTTATACGTTATACGTTATACGTTATACGTTATACGTTATACGTTATGCGTTATAGGATATACGTTATACGTTATACGTTATACGTTATACGTTATACGTTATACGTTATACGTTATACGTTATACGTTATACGTTATACGTTATACGTTATACGATATACGTTATACGTTATACGTTATACGTTATACGTTATACGTTATACGTTATACGTTATACGTTATACGTTATACGTTATACGTTATACGTTATATGTTATACGTTATACGTTATACGTTATACGTTAGACGTTATACGTTTGACGTTATACGTTATACGGTATACGTTATATGTTATACGTTATACGTTATACGTTATACGTTAGACGTTATAGGTTATACGTTAAACGTTTTACGTTATACGTTATACGTTATACGATATACGTTATACGTTATACGTTATGCGTTATAGGATATACGTTATACGTTATACGTTATACGTTATACGTTATACGTTATACGTTATACGTTATACGTTATACGTTACACGTTATACGTTATACGTTATACGTTATACGTTATACGTTATACGTTATACGTTATACGTTATACGTTATACGTTATACGTTATACGTTATGCGTTATACGCTATCCGTTATGCGTTATAGGTCGTACCTTATACGTGATACGTCATACGTTATACGTTATACGTTATACGTTATTCGTTATACGTTATACGTTATACGTTATACGTTATACGTTATACGTTATACATTATACGTTATACGTTTTACGTTATACGTTATACGTTATACGTTATACATTATACGTTAAACGTTATACTTTATACGTTATACGTTATACGTTATACGTTATACGTTATACGTTATACGTTATACGTTATACGTTATACGTTATACGTTATACGTTATACGTTATACGTTAGACGTTATACGTTATACATTATACGTTAAACGTTATACTTTATACGTTATACGTTATACGTTATACGTTATACGTTATACATTATACGTTATGCGTTATACGCTATACGTTATGCGTTATAGGTCATACCTTATACGTGATACGTCATACGTTATACGTTATACGTTATACGTTATTCGTTATACGTTTTACGTTATACGTTATACGTTATACGTTATACGTTATACGTTATACGTTATACGTTATACGTTATACGTTATACGTTATTCGTTATACGTTATACGTTATACGTTATACGTTATAAGTTATACGTTATACGTTATACGTTATACGTTATACGTTAAACGTTATAGGTTATACGTTATACGTTATACGTTATACGTTATACGTTAAACGTTATACGTTAAACGTTATACGTTATACGTAATACGTTATACGTTATACGTTTTACGTTATACGTTATACGTTATACGTTGTACATTATACGTTATACGTTATACGTTATACGTTATACGTTATACGTTATACGTTATACGTTATACGTTATACGTTATACGTTATACGTTATACGTTATACGTTTTACGTTATACGTTATACATTATACGTTATACGTTATACGTTATACGTTATACGTTATACGCTATACGTTAAACGTTATACTTTATACTTTATACGTTATACGTTATACGTTATACGTTATACGTTATACGTTATACGTTATACGTTATACGTTATACGTTATACGTTATACGTTATACGTTATACGTTAGACGTTATAGGTTATACGTTAAACGTTTTACGTTATACGTTATACGTTATACGATATACGTTATACGATATACGTTATACGTTATACGTTATACGTTATATATTATACGTTATACGTTATACGTTATACGTTATGCGTTATACGTTATACGTTATACGTTATACGTTATACTTTATACGTTTTACGTTATACGTTATACGTTATACGTTATACGTTATACGTTATACGTTATACGTTATACGTTATACGTTATACGTTATACGTTATACGTTATACGTTATACGTTATACGTTATACGTTATACGTTATACGTTATACGTTATACGTTATACGTTATACGTTATACGTTATACGTTATACGTTATACGTTATACGTTATACGTTACACGTTATACGTTATACGTTATACTTTATACGTTATACGTTATACGTTATACGTTATACGTTATACGTTATACGTTATACGTTATACGTTATACGTTATACGTTATACGTTATACGTTATACGTTATACGTTATACGTTATACGTTATACGTTATACGTTATACGTTATACGTTATACGTTATACGTTATACGTTATACGTTATACGTTATACGTTATACGTTATACGTTATACGTTATACGTTATACGTTATACGTTAAACGTTATACTTTATACGTTATACGTTATACGTTATACGTTATACGTTATACGTTATACGTTATACGTTATACGTTATACGTTATACGTTATACGTTATACGTTAGACGTTATAGGTTATACGTTAAACGTTTTACGTTATACGTTATACGTTATACGATATACGTTATACGATATACGTTATACGTTATACGTTATACGTTATATATTATACGTTATACGATATACGTTATACGTTATGCGTTATACGTTATACGTTATACGTTATACGTTATACGTTATACTTTATACGTTTTACGTTATACGTTATACGTTATACGTTATACATTATACGTTATACGTTATACGTTATACGTTATACGTTATACTTTATACGTTATACGTTATACGTTATACGTTATACGTTATACGTTATACGTTAAACGTTATACGTTATACGTTATACGTTATACGTTATACGTTATACGTTATGCGTTATACGCTATACGTTATGCGTTATAGGTCATACCTTATACGTGATACGTCATACGTTATACGTTATACGTTATACGTTATACGTTATACGTTATGCGTTATACGTTATACGTTATACGTTATACGTTTGACGTTATACGTTATACGTTATACGTTATACGTTATACGTTATACGTTATACGTTATACGTTATACGTTATACGTTATACATTATACGTTATGCGTTATACGCTATACGTTATACGTTATACGTTATACGTTATACGTTATACGTTAATCGTTATACGTTATACGTTATACGTTATACGTTATACGTTATACGTTATACGTTATACGTTATACGTTATACGTTTTACGTTATACGTTATACGTTATACGATATACGTTATACGTTATACGTTATGCGTTATAGGATATACGTTATACGTTATACGTTATGCGTTATAGGATATACGTTATACGTTATACGTTATACGTTATACGTTATGCGTTATAGGATATACGTTATACGTTATACGTTATACGTTATAGGTTATACGTTATACGTTATACGTTATACGTTATACGTTATACGTTATACGTTATTCGTTATACGTTATACGTTATACGTTATACGTCATACGTTAAACGTTATACGTTATACGTTATACGTTATACGTTATACGTTATACGTTATACGTTAAACGTTATACGTTATACGTAATACGTTATACGTTATACGTTTTACGTTATACATTATACGTTATACGTTATACGTTATACGTTATACGTTATACGTTTTACGTTATACGTTATACATTATACGTTATACGTTATACGTTATACGTTATACGTTATACGTTATACGTTAAACGTTATACTTTATACGTTATACGTTATACGTTATACGTTATACGTTATACGTTAAACGTTATACTTTATACGTTATACGTTATACGTTATACGTTATACGTTATACGTTATACGTTATACGTTATACGTTATACGTTATACGTTATACGTTATACGTTATACGTTATACGTTAGACGTTATAGGTTATACGTTAAACGTTTTACGTTATACGTTATACGTTATACGATATACGTTATACGATATACGTTATACGTTATACGTTATACGTTATATATTATACGTTATACGTTATACGTTATACGTTATGCGTTATACGTTACACGTTATACGTTATACGTTATACGTTATACTTTATACGTTTTACGTTATACGTTATACGTTATACGTTATACATTATACGTTATACGCTATACGTTATACGTTATACGTTATACGTTATACGTTATACGTTATACGTTATACGTTATACGTTATACGTTATACGTTATACGTTATACGGTATACGTTATACGTTATGCGTTATACGTTATACGTTATACGTTATACGTTTGACGTTATACGTTATACGGTATACGTTATGCGTTATACGCTATACATTATGCGCTATAGGATATACGTTATGCGTTATAGGATATACGTTATACGTGATACGTTGTACGTTATACGTTATACGTTATACGTTATACGTTATACGTTATACGTTATACGTTATACGTTATACGTTATACGTTATACGTTATACGTTATACGTTATACGTTATACGTTATACGATATACGTTATACGTTATACGTTATACGTTATACGTTATACGTTATACGTTATACGTTATACGTTATACGTTATATGTTATACGTTATACGTTATACGTTATACGTTAGACGTTATAGGTTATACGTTAAACGTTTTACGTTATACGTTATACGTTATACGATATACGTTATACGTTATACGTTATACGTTATACGTTATGGGTTATAGGATATACGTTATACGTTATACGTTATACGTTATACGTTATACGTTATACGTTATACGTTATACGTTATACGTTATACGTTATACGTTATACGTTATACGTTATACGTTATACGTTATACGTTATACGTTATACGTTATACGTTATACGTTATACGTTATACGTTATACGTTATACGTTATACGTTATGCGTTATACGCTATCCGTTATGCGTTATAGGTCGTACCTTATACGTGATACGTCATACGTTATACGTTATACGTTATACGTTATTCGTTATACGTTATACGTTATACGTTATACGTTATACGTTATACGTTATACATTATACGTTATACGTTTTACGTTATACGTTATACGTTATACGTTATACATTATACGTTAAACGTTATACTTTATACGTTATACGTTATACGTTATACGTTATACGTTATACGTTATACGTTATACGTTATACGTTATACGTTATACGTTATACGTTATACGTTATACGTTATACGTTAGACGTTATAGGTTATACGTTAAACGTTATACGTTATACGTTATACGTTATACGTTATACTTTATACGTTTTACGTTATACGTTATACGTTATACGTTATACATTATACGTTATACGTTATACGTTATACGTTATACGTTATACGTTATACGTTATACGTTATACGTTATACGTTATACGTTATACGTTATACGTTATACGGTATACGTTATACGTTATGCGTTATACGTTATACGTTATACGTTATACGTTTGACGTTATACGTTATACGGTATACGTTATGCATTATACGCTATACATTATGCGCTATAGGATATACGTTATGCGTTATAGGATATACGTTATACGTGATACGTTGTACGTTATACGTTATACGTTATACGTTATACGTTATACGTTATACGTTATACGTTATACGTTATACGTTATACGTTATACGTTATACGTTATACGTTATACGTTATACGACACACGATATACGTTATACGTTATACGTTATACGTTATACGTTATACGTTATACGTTATACGTTATACGTTATACGTTATACGTTATACGTTATACGTTATACGTTAGACGTTATAGGTTATACGTTAAACGTTTTACGTTATACGTTATACGTTATACGATATACGTTATACGTTATACGTTATGCGTTATAGGATATACGTTATACGTTATACGTTATACGTTATACGTTATACGTTATACGTTATACGTTATACGTTATACGTTATACGTTATACGTTATACGTTATACGTTATCCGTTATGCGTTATACGTTATACGTTATACGTTATACGTTTGACGTTATACGTTATACGGTATACGTTATGCATTATACGCTATACATTATGCGCTATAGGATATACGTTATGCGTTATAGGATATACGTTATACGTGATACGTTGTACGTTATACGTTATACGTTATACGTTATACGTTATACGTTATACGTTATACGTTATACGTTATACGTTATACGTTATACGTTATACGACATACGATATACGTTATACGTTATACGTTATACGTTATACGTTATACGTTATACGTTATACGTTATACGTTATATGTTATACGATGTACGTTATACGTTATACGTTAGACGTTATAGGTTATACGTTAAACGTTTTACGTTATACGTTATACGTTATACGATATACGTTATACGTTATACGTTATGCGTTATAGGATATACGTTATACGTTATACGTTATACGTTATACGTTATACGTTATACGTTATACGTTATACGTTATACGTTATACGTTATACGTTATACGTTATACGTTATCCGTTATACGTTATACGTTATGCGTTATACGCTATCCGTTATGCGTTATAGGTCGTACCTTATACGTGATACGTCATACGTTATACGTTATACGTTATACGTTATTCGTTATACGTTATACGTTATACGTTATACGTTATACGTTATACCTTATACATTATACGTTATACGTTTTACGTTATACGTTATACGTTATACGTTATACATTATACGTTATACGTTATACGTTATACGTTATACGTTATTCGTTATACGTTATACGTTATACGTTATACGTTATACGTTATACGTTATACGTTATACGTTATACGGTATACGTTATGCGTTATACGTTATACGTTATACGTTATACGTTATACGTTATACGTTTTACGTTATACGTTATAAGTTACACGTTATACATTATACGTTATACGTTATACGTTATACGTTAAACGTTATACGTTATACGTTATACGTTATACGTTATACGTTATACGTTTGACGTTATACGTTATACGGTATACGTTATACGTTATGCGTTATACGTTATACGTTATACCTTATACGTTATACGTTATACGTTTGACGTTATACGTTATACGGTATACGTTATGCGTTATACGCTATACATTATGCGTTATAGGATATACGTTATGCGTTATACGTTATACGTTATACGTTATACGTTATACGATATACGTTATGCGTTATACGCTATACGTTATGCATTATAGGTCATACCTTATACGTGATACGTCATACGTTATACGTTATACGTTATACGTTATACGTTATACGTTATACGTTATGCGTTATACGTTTTACGTTATACGTTATACGTTTGACGTTATAGGTTACACGTTATACGTTATACGTTATACGTTATACGTTATACGTTATACGTTATACGTTATACGTTATACATTATACGTTATGCGTTATACGCTATACGTTATTCGTTATAGGTCATACCTTATACGTGATACGTCATACGTTATACGTTATACGTTATACGTTATTCGTTATACGTTTTACGTTATACGTTATACGTTATACGTTATACGTTATACGTTATACGTTATACGTTATACGTTATACGTTAAACGTTATACGTTATACGTTATACGTTATACGTTATACGTTGTACGTTATACGTTATACGTTATACGTTTTACGTTATACGTTATACGTTATACGATATACGTTATACGTTATACGTTATGCGTTATAGGATATACGTTATACGTTATACGTTATGCGTTATAGGATATACGTTATACGTTATACGTTATACGTTATAGGTTATACGTTATACGTTATAGGTCATACGTTATACGTTATACGTTATACGTTATTCGTTATACGTTATACGTTATACGTTATACGTTATAAGTTATACGTTATACGTTATACGTTATACGTTATACGTTATACGTTAAACGTTATAGGTTATACGTTATACGTTATACGTTATACGTTATACGTTATACGTTATACGTTATACGTTAAACGTTATACGTTATACGTAATACGTTATACGTTATACGTTTTACGTTATACGTTATACGTTATACGTTATACGTTATACGTTATACGTTATACGTTATACGTTATACGTTATACGTTATACGTTATACGTTATACGTTAGACGTTATAGGTTATACGTTAAACGTTTTACGTTATACGTTATACGTTATACGATATACGTTATACGATATACGTTATACGTTATACGTTATACGTTATATATTATACGTTACACGTTATACGTTATACGTTATACTTTATACGTTATACGTTATACGTTATACGTTATACGTTATACGTTATACGTTATACGTTATACGTTATACGTTATACGTTATACGTTATACGTTATACGTTATACGTTATACGTTATACGTTATACGTTATACGTTATACGTTATACGTTATACGTTAAACGTTATACTTTATACGTTATACGTTATACGTTATACGTTATACGTTATACGTTATACGTTATACGTTATACGTTATACGTTATACGTTATACGTTATACGTTATACGTTATACGTTAGACGTTATAGGTTATACGTTAAACGTTTTACGTTATACGTTATACGTTATACGATATACGTTATACGATATACGTTATACGTTATACGTTATACGTTATATATTATACGTTATACGATATACGTTATACGTTATGCGTTATACGTTATACGTTATACGTTATACGTTATACGTTATACGTTATACTTTATACGTTTTACGTTATACGTTATACGTTATACGTTATACATTACACGTTATACGTTATACGTTATACGTTATACGTTATACGTTATACGTTATACGTTATACGTTATACGTTATACGTTATACGTTATACGTTATACGTTATACGGTATACGTTATACGTTATGCGTTATACGTTATACGTTATACGTTATACGTTTGACGTTATACGTTATACGGTATACGTTATGCGTTATACGCTATACATTATGCGCTATAGGATATACGTTATGCGTTATAGGATATACGTTATACGTGATACGTTGTACGTTATACGTTATACGTTATACGTTATACGTTATACGTTATACGTTATACGTTATACGTTATACGTTATACGTTATACGTTATACGTTATACGTTATACGTTATACGTTATACGTTATACGTTATACGTTATACGATATACGTTATACGTTATACGTTATACGTTATACGTTATACGTTATACGTTATACGTTATACGTTATACGTTATACGTTATATGTTATACGTTATACGTTATACGTTATACGTTAGACGTTATAGGTTATACGTTAAACGTTTTACGTTATACGTTATACGTTATACGATATACGTTATACGTTATACGTTATGCGTTATAGGATATACGTTATACGTTATACGTTATACGTTATACGTTATACGTTATACGTTATACGTTATACGTTATACGTTATACGTTATACGTTATACGTTATACGTTATACGTTATACGTTATACGTTATACGTTATACGTTATACGTTATACGTTATACGTTATACGTTATACGTTATACGTTATACGTTATGCGTTATACGCTATCCGTTATGCGTTATAGGTCGTACCTTATACGTGATACGTCATACGTTATACGTTATACGTTATACGTTATTCGTTATACGTTATACGTTATACGTTATACGTTATACGTTATACGTTATACATTATACGTTATACGTTTTACGTTATACGTTATACGTTATACGTTATACATTATACGTTAAACGTTATACTTTATACGTTATACGTTATACGTTATACGTTATACGTTATACGTTATACGTTATACGTTATACGTTATACGTTATACGTTATACGTTATACGTTATACGTTATACGTTATACGTTATACGTTAGACGTTATAGGTTATACGTTAAACGTTATACGTTATACGTTATACGTTATACGTTATACTTTATACGTTTTACGTTATACGTTATACGTTATACGTTATACATTATACGTTATACGTTATACGTTATACGTTATACGTTATACGTTATACGTTATACGTTATACGTTATACGTTATACGTTATACGTTATACGTTATACGGTATACGTTATACGTTATGCGTTATACGTTTTACGTTATACGTTATACGTTTGACGTTATACGTTATACGGTATACGTTATGCGTTATACGCTATACATTATGCGCTATAGGATATACGTTATGCGTTATAGGATATACGTTATACGTGATACGTTGTACGTTATACGTTATACGTTATACGTTATACGTTATACGTTATACGTTATACGTTATACGTTATACGTTATACGTTATACGTTATACGTTATACGTTATACGATATACGATATACGTTATACGTTATACGTTAAACGTTATACGTTATACGTTATACGTTATACGTTATACGTTATATGTTATACGTTATACGTTATACGTTATACGTTAGACGTTATAGGTTATACGTTAAACGTTTTACGTTATACGTTATACGTTATACGATATACGTTATACGTTATACGTTATGCGTTATAGGATATTCGTTATACGTTATACGTTATACGTTATACGTTATACGTTATACGTTATACGTTATACGTTATACGTTATACGTTATACGTTATACGTTATACGTTATCCGTTATACGTTATACGTTATGCGTTATACGCTATCCGTTATGCGTTATAGGTCGTACCTTATACGTGATACGTCATACGTTATACGTTATACGTTATACGTTATTCGTTATACGTTATACGTTATACGTTATACGTTATACGTTATACCTTATACATTATACGTTATACGTTTTACGTTATACGTTATACGTTATACGTTATACATTATACGTTATACGTTATACGTTATACGTTATACGTTATTCGTTATACGTTATACGTTATACGTTATACGTTATACGTTATACGTTATACGTTATACGTTATACGGTATACGTTATACGTTATACGTTATACGTTATACGTTATACGATATACGTTATACGTTATACGTTATACGTTATATATTATACGTTATACGTTATACGTTATACGTTATGCGTTATACGTTATACGTTATACGTTATACGTTATACTTTATACGTTTTACGTTATACGTTATACGTTATACGTTATACATTATACGTTATACGTTATACGTTATACGTTATACGTTATACGTTATGCGTTATACGTTATACGTTATACGTTATACGTTATACGTTATACGTTATACGTTATACGTTATACGTTATACGGTATACGTTATGCGTTATACGTTATACGTTATACGTTATACGTTATACGTTATGCGTTATACGCTATACGTTATGCGTTATAGGTCATACCTTATACGTGATACGTCATACGTTATACGTTATACGTTATACGTTATACGTTATACGTTATGCGTTATACGTTATACGTTATACGTTATACGTTTGACGTTATACGTTAAACGTTATACGTTATACGTTATACGTTATACGTTATACGTTATACGTTATACGTTATACATTATACGTTATGCGTTATACGCTATACGTTATGCGTTATAGGTCATACCTTATACGTGATACGTCATACGTTATACGTTATACGTTATACGTTATTCGTTATACGTTTTACGTTATACGTTATACGTTATACGTTATACGTTATACGTTGTACGTTATACGTTATACGTTATACGTTATACGTTAAACGTTATACGTTATACGTTATACGTTATACGTTATACGTTATACGTTATACGTTATACGTTATACGTTATACGTTTTACGTTATACGTTATACGTTATACGATATACGTTATACGTTATACGTTATGCGTTATAGGATATACGTTATACGTTATACGTTATGCGTTATAGGATATACGTTATACGTTATACGTTATACGTTATAGGTTATACATTATACGTTATGCGTTATACGCTATACGTTATGCGTTATAGGTCATACCTTATACGTGATACGTCATACGTTATACGTTATACGTTATACGTTATACGTTATACGTTATACGTTATACGTTTTACGTTATACGTTATACGTTATACGATATACGTTATACGTTATACGTTATGCGTTATAGGATATACGTTATACGTTATACGTTATACGTTATACGTTATACGTTATACGTTATACGTTATACGTTATACGTTATACGTTATACGTTATACGTTATACGTTATACGTTATACGTTATACGTTAAACGTTATACTTTATACGTTATACGTTATACGTTATACGTTATACGTTATACGTTATACGTTATACGTTAAACGTTATACGTTATACGTTATACGTTATACGTTATACGTTATACTTTATACGTTATACGTTATACGTTATACGTTATACGTTATACGTTATGCGTTATAGGATATACGTTATACGTTATACGTTATACGTTATACGTTATACGTTATACATTATACGTTATACGTTATACGTTATACGTTATACGTTATACGATATACGTTATACGTTATACGATATACGTTATACGTTATACGTTATACGTTATACGTTATACGTTATACGTTATACGTTATACGTTATATGTTATACGTTATACGTTATACGTTATACGTTAGACGTTATACGTTTGACGTTATACGTTATACGGTATACGTTATATGTTATACGTTATACGTTATACGTTATACGTTAGACGTTATAGGTTATACGTTAAACGTTTTACGTTATACGTTATACGTTATACGATATACGTTATACGTTATACGTTATGCGTTATAGGATATACGTTATACGTTATACGTTATACGTTATACGTTATACGTTATACGTTATACGTTATACGTTATACGTTATACGTTATACGTTATACGTTATACGTTATACGTTATACGTTATACGCTATACGTTATGCGTTATAGGTCATACCTTATACGTGATACGTCATACGTTATACGTTATACGTTATACGTTATACGTTATACGTTATACGTTATACGTTTTACGTTATACGTTATACGTTATACGATATACGTTATACGTTATACGTTATGCGTTATAGGATATACGTTATACGTTATACGTTATACGTTATACGTTATACGTTATACGTTATACGTTATACGTTATACGTTATACGTTATACGTTATACGTTATACGTTATACGTTATACGTTATACGTTAAACGTTATACTTTATACGTTATACGTTATACGTTATACGTTATACGTTATACGTTATACGTTATACGTTAAACGTTATACGTTATACGTTATACGTTATACGTTATACGTTATACTTTATACGTTATACGTTATACGTTATACGTTATACGTTATACGTTATGCGTTATAGGATATACGTTATACGTTATACGTTATACGTTATACGTTATACGTTATACGTTATACGTTATACGTTATACGTTATACGTTATACGTTATACGTTATACGATATACGTTATACGTTATACGTTATACGTTATACGTTATACGTTATACGTTATACGTTATACGTTATACGTTATACGTTATACGTTATATGTTATACGTTATACGTTATACGTTATACGTTAGACGTTATACGTTTGACGTTATACGTTATACGGTATACGTTATATGTTATACGTTATACGTTATACGTTATACGTTAGACGTTATAGGTTATACGTTAAACGTTTTACGTTAAACGTTATACGTTATACGATATACGTTATACGTTATACGTTATGCGTTATAGGATATACGTTATACGTTATACGTTATACGTTATACGTTATACGTTATACGTTATACGTTATACGTTATACGTTATACGTTATACGTTATACGTTATACGTTATACGTTATACGTTATACGTTATACGTTATACGTTATACGTTATACGTTATACGTTATGCGTTATACGCTATCCGTTATGCGTTATAGGTCGTACCTTATACGTGATACGTCATACGTTATACGTTATACGTTATACGTTATTCGTTATACGTTATACGTTATACGTTATACGTTATACGTTATACGTTATACATTATACGTTATACGTTTTACGTTATACGTTATACGTTATACGTTATACATTATACGTTAAACGTTATACTTTATACGTTATACGTTATACGTTATACGTTATACGTTATACGTTATACGTTATACGTTATACGTTATACGTTATACGTTATACGTTATACGTTATACGTTAGACGTTATAGGTTATACGTTAAACGTTATACGTTATACGTTATACGTTATACGTTATACTTTATACGTTTTACGTTATACGTTATACGTTATACGTTATACATTATACGTTATACGTTATACGTTATACGTTATACGTTATACGTTATACGTTATACGTTATACGTTATACGTTATACGTTATACGTTATACGTTATACGTTATACGGTATACGTTATACGTTATGCGTTATACGTTATACGTTATACGTTATACGTTTGACGTTATACGTTATACGGTATACGTTATGCGTTATACGCTATACATTATGCGCTATAGGATATACGTTATGCGTTATAGGATATACGTTATACGTGATACGTTGTACGTTATACGTTATACGTTATACGTTATACGTTATACGTTATACGTTATACGTTATACGTTATACGTTATACGTTATACGTTATACGTTATACGATATACGTTATACGTTATACGTTATACGTTATACGTTATACGTTATACGTTATACGTTATACGTTATACGTTATATGTTATACGTTATACGTTATACGTTATACGTTAGACGTTATAGGTTATACGTTAAACGTTTTACGTTATACGTTATACGTTATACGATATACGTTATACGTTATACGTTATGCGTTATAGGATATACGTTATACGTTATACGTTATACGTTATACGTTATACGTTATACGTTATACGTTATACCTTATACATTATACGTTATACGTTTTACGTTATACGTTATACGTTATACGTTATACATTATACGTTATACGTTATACGTTATACGTTATACGTTATTCGTTATACGTTATACGTTATACGTTATACGTTATACGTTATACGTTATACGTTATACGTTATACGGTATACGTTATGCGTTATACGTTATACGTTATACGTTATACGTTATACGTTATACGTTATACGTTATACGTTATACGTTATGCGTTATACGCTATCCGTTATGCGTTATAGGTCGTACCTTATACGTGATACGTCATACGTTATACGTTATACGTTATACGTTATTCGTTATACGTTATACGTTATACGTTATACGTTATACGTTATACCTTATACATTATACGTTATACGTTTTACGTTATACGTTATACGTTATACGTTATACATTATACGTTATACGTTATACGTTATACGTTATACGTTATTCGTTATACGTTATACGTTATACGTTATACGTTATACGTTATACGGTATACGTTATGCGTCATACGTTATACGTTATACGTTATACGTTATACGTTATACGTTTTGCGTTATACGTTATAAGTTACACGTTATACATTATACGTTATACGTTATACGTTATACGTTATACGTTATACGTTATACGTTATACGTTATACGTTATACGTTATACGTTATACGTTATGCGTTATACGCTATCCGTTATGCGTTATAGGTCGTACCTTATACGTGATACGTCATACGTTATACGTTATACGTTATACGTTATTCGTTATACGTTATACGTTATACGTTATACGTTATACGTTATACCTTATACATTATACGTTATACGTTTTACGTTATACGTTATACGTTATACGTTATACATTATACGTTATACGTTATACGTTATACGTTATACGTTATTCGTTATACGTTATACGTTATACGTTATACGTTATACGTTATACGTTATACGTTATACGTTATACGGTATACGTTATGCGTTATACGTTATACGTTATACGTTATACGTTATACGTTATGCGTTTTGCGTTATACGTTATAAGTTACACGTTATACATTATACGTTATACGTTATACGTTATACGTTATACGTTATACGTTATACGTTATACGTTATACGTTATACGTTTGACGTTAGGTATACGTTATACGTTATGCGTTATACGTTATACGTTATACCTTATACGTTATACATTATACGTTTGACGTTATACGTTATACGGTATACGTTATGCGTTATACGCTATATATTATGCGTTATAGGATATACGTTATGCGTTATACGTTATACGTTATACGTTATACGTTATACGTTATACGTTATGCGTTATACGCTATACGTTATGCGTTATAGGTCATACCTTATACGTGATACGTCATACGTTATACGTTATACGTTATACGTTATACGTTATACGTTATGCGTTATACGTTATACGTTATACGTTATACGTTTGACGTTATACGTTACACGTTATACGTTATACGTTATACGTTATACGTTATACGTTATACGTTATACGTTATACGTTATACATTATACGTTATGCGTTATACGCTATACGTTATGTGTTATAGGTCATACCTTATACGTGATACGTCATACGTTATACGTTATACGTTTTACGTTATACGTTATACGTTATACGATATACGTTATACGTTATACGTTATGCGTTATAGGATATACGTTATACGTTATACGTTATGCGTTATAGGATATACGTTATACGTTATACGTTATACGTTATACGTTATAGGTTATACGTTATACGTTATAGGTCATACGTTATACGTTATACGTTATACGTTATTCGTTAAACGTTATACGTTATACGTTATACGTTATAAGTTATACGTTATACGTTATGCGTTATACGTTATACGTTAAACGTTATACGTTATACGTTATATGTTATACGTTATACGTTATACGTTATACGTTATACGTTATACGTTATACGTTATACGTTAAACGTTATACTTTATACGTTATACGTTATACGTTATACGTTATACGTTTATACGTTATACGTTATACGTTATACGTTATACGTTATACGTTATACGTTAGGACGTTATAGGTTATACGTTAAACGTTTTACGTTATACGTTATACGTTATACGATATACGTTATACGATATACGTTATACGTTATACGTTATACGTTATATATTATACGTTATACGTTATACGTTATACGTTATACGTTATGCGTTATACGTTATACGCTATACGTTATACGTTATACTTTATACGTTTTACGTTATACGTTATACGTTATACGTTATACATTATACGTTATACGTTTATACGTTATACGTTATACGATATACGTTATACGTTATACGTTATACGTTATACGTTATACGTTATACGTTATACGTTACACGTTATACGTTATATGTTATACGTTATACGTTATACGTTAGACGTTATAGGTTATACGTTAAACGTTTTACGTTATACGTTATACGTTATACGATATACGTTATACGTTATACGTTATGCGTTATAGGATATACGTTATACGTTATACGTTATACGTTATACGTTATACGTTATACGTTATACGTTAGACGTTATAGGTTATACGTTAAACGTTTTACGTTATACGTTATACGTTATGCGTTATAGGATATACGTTATACGTTATACGTTATACGTTATACGTTATACGTTATACGTTATACGTTATACGTTATACGTTATACGTTATACGTTATACGTTATACGTTATACGTTATACGTTATACGTTATACGTTATACGTTATACGTTATACGTTATACGTTATACGTTATACGTTATACGTTATGCGTTATACGCTATCCGTTATGCGTTATAGGTCGTACCTTATACGTGATACGTCATACGTTATACGTTATACGTTATACGTTATTCGTTATACGTTATACGTTATACGTTATACGTTATACGTTATACGTTATACGTTATACATTATACGTTATACGTTTTACGTTATACGTTATACGTTATACGTTATACATTATACGTTATACGTTATACGTTATACGTTATACGTTATTCGTTATACGTTATACGTTATACGTTATACGTTATACGTTATACGTTATACGTTATACGTTATACGTTATACGGTATACGTTATGCGTTATACGTTATACGTTATACGTTATACGTTATACGTTATACGTTTTACGTTATACGTTATAAGTTACACGTTATACATTATACGTTATACGTTATACGTTATACGTTATACGTTATACGTTATACGTTATACGTTATACGTTATACGTTTGACGTTTTACGTTATACGGTATACGTTATACGTTATGCGTTATACGTTATAGCTTATACCTTATACGTTATACGTTATACGTTTGACGTTATACGTTATACGGTATACGTTATGCGTTATACGCTATACATTATGCGTTATAGGATATACGTTATGCGTTATACGTTATACGTTATACGTTATACGTTATACGTTATACGTTATGCGTTATACGCAATACGTTATGCGTTATAGATCATACCTTATACGTGATACGTCATACGTTATACGTTATACGTTATACGTTATACGTTATACGTTATGCGTTATACGTTATACGTTATACGTTATGCGTTTGACGTTATACGTTATACGTTATACGTTATACGTTATACGTTATACGTTATACGTTATACGTTATACGTTATACGTTATACATTATACGTTATGCGTTATACGCTATACGTTACGCGTTATAGGTCATACCTTATACGTGATACGTCATACGTTATACGTTATACATTATACGTTATTCGTTATACGTTTTACGTTATACGTTATACGTTATACGTTATACGTTATACGTTATACGTTATACGTTATACGTTATACGTTATGCGTTATACGTTATACGTTATACGTTATACGTTTGACGTTATACGTTATACGTTATACGTTATACGTTATACGTTATACGTTATACGTTATACGTTATACGTTATACATTATACGTTATGCGTTATACGCTATACGTTACGCGTTATAGGTCATACCTTATACGTTATACGTTATACGTTATACGATATACGTTATACGTTATACGTTATGCGTTATGCCTTATAGAATATACGTTATACGTTATACGTTATACGTTATACGTTATACGTTATACGTTATACGTTATACGTTATACGTTATACGTTATACGTTATACGTTATACGTTATACGTTATACGTTATACGTTATACGTTGTACGTTATACGTTATACGTTTTACGTTATACGTTATACGTTATACGATATACGTTATACGTTATACGTTATGCGTTATAGGATATACGTTATACGTTATACGTTATACGTTATACGTTATACGTTATACGTTATACGTTATACGTTATACGTTATGCGTTATACGTTACACGTTATACGTTATACGTTTGACGTTATACGTTATACGTTATACGTTATACGTTATACGTTATACGTTATACGTTATACGTTATACGTTATACATTATACGTTATGCGTTATACGCTATACGTTACGCGTTATAGGTCATACCTTATACGTGATACGTCATACGTTATACGTTATACGTTATACGTTATTCGTTATACGTTTTACGTTATACGTTATACGTTATACGTTATACGTTATACGTTATACGTTATACGTTATACGTTTTACGTTATACGTTATACGTTATACGATATACGTTATACGTTATACGTTATGCGTTATAGGATATACGTTATACGTTATACGTTATACGTTATACGTTATACGTTATACGTTATACGTTATACGATATACGTTATACGTTATACGTTATGCGTTATAGGATATACGTTATACGTTATACGTTATGCGTTATACGTTATACGTTATACTTTATACGTTATACGTTATACGTTATGCGTTATACGTTATACGTTATACGTTAAACGTTATACGTTATACGTTATATGTTATACGTTATACGTTATACGTTATACGTTATACGTTATACGTTATACGTTATACATTATACGTTATACGTTATACGTTATACGTTATACGATATACGTTATACGTTATACGTTATACGTTATACGTTATACGTTATACGTTATACGTTACACGTTATACGTTATATGTTATACGTTATACGTTATACGTTATACGTTAGACGTTATAGGTTATACGTTAAACGTTTTACGTTATACGTTATACGTTATACGATATACGTTATACGTTATACGTTATGCGTTATAGGATATACGTTATACGTTATACGTTATACGTTATACGTTATACGTTATACGTTATACGTTATACGTTATACGTTATACGTTATACGTTATACGTTATACGTTATACGTTATACGTTATACGTTATACGTTATACGTTATACGTTATACGTTATACGTTATACGTTATACGTTATGCGTTATACGCTATCCGTTATGCGTTATAGGTCGTACCTTATACGTGATACGTCATACGTTATACGTTATACGTTATACGTTATTCGTTATACGTTATACGTTATACGTTATACGTTATACGTTATACGTTATACGTTATACATTATACGTTATACGTTTTACGTTATACGTTATACGTTATACGTTATACATTATACGTTATACGTTATACGTTATACGTTATACGTTATTCGTTATACGTTATACGTTATACGTTATACGTTATACGTTATACGTTATACGTTATACGTTATACGTTATACGGTATACGTTATGCGTTATACGTTATACGTTATACGTTATACGTTATACGTTATACGTTTTACGTTATACGTTATAAGTTACACGTTATACATTATACGTTATACGTTATACGTTATACGTTATACGTTATACGTTATACGTTATACGTTATACGTTATACGTTTGACGTTTTACGTTATACGGTATACGTTATACGTTATGCGTTATACGTTATACGTTATACCTTATACGTTATACGTTATACGTTTGACGTTATACGTTATACGGTATACGTTATGCGTTATACGCTATACATTATGCGTTATAGGATATACGTTATGCGTTATACGTTATACGTTATACGTTATACGTTATACGTTATACGTTATGCGTTATACGCAATACGTTATGCGTTATAGGTCATACCTTATACGTGATACGTCATACGTTATACGTTATACGTTATACGTTATACGTTATACGTTATGCGTTATACGTTATACGTTATACGTTATGCGTTTGACGTTATACGTTATACGTTATACGTTATACGTTATACGTTATACGTTATACGTTATACGTTATACGTTATACGTTATACATTATACGTTATGCGTTATACGCTATACGTTACGCGTTATAGGTCATACCTTATACGTGATACGTCATACGTTATACGTTATACGTTATACGTTATTCGTTATACGTTTTACGTTATACGTTATACGTTATACGTTATACGTTATACGTTATACGTTATACGTTATACGTTATACGTTATACGTTATGCGTTATACGTTATACGTTATACGTTATACGTTTGACGTTATACGTTATACGTTATACGTTATACGTTATACGTTATACGTTATACGTTATACGTTATACGTTATACGTTATACATTATACGTTATGCGTTATACGCTATACGTTACGCGTTATAGGTCATACCTTATACGTTATACGTTATACGTTATACGATATACGTTATACGTTATACGTTATGCGTTATGCCTTATAGAATATACGTTATACGTTATACGTTATACGTTATACGTTATACGTTATACGTTATACGTTATACGATATACGTTATACGTTATACGTTATACGTTATACGTTATACGTTATACGTTATACGTTACACGTTATACGTTATATGTTATACGTTATACGTTATACGTTATACGTTAGACGTTATAGGTTATACGTTACACGTTATACGTTATATGTTATACGTTATACGTTATACGTTATACGTTAGACGTTATAGGTTATACGTTAAACGTTTTACGTTATACGTTATACGTTATACGATATACGTTATACGTTATACGTTATGCGTTATAGGATATACGTTATACGTTATACGTTATACGTTATACGTTATACGTTATACGTTATACGTTATACGTTATACGTTATACGTTATACGTTATACGTTATACGTTATACGTTATACGTTATACGTTATACGTTATACGTTATACGTTATACGTTATACGTTATGCGTTATACGCTATCCGTTATGCGTTATAGGTCGTACCTTATACGTGATACGTCATACGTTATACGTTATACGTTATACGTTATTCGTTATACGTTATACGTTATACGTTATACGTTATACGTTATACGTTATACGTTATACATTATACGTTATACGTTTTACGTTATACGTTATACGTTATACGTTATACATTATACGTTATACGTTATACGTTATACGTTATACGTTATTCGTTATACGTTATACGTTATACGTTATACGTTATACGTTATACGTTATACGTTATACGTTATACGTTATACGGTATACGTTATGCGTTATACGTTATACGTTATACGTTATACGTTATACGTTATACGTTTTACGTTATACGTTATAAGTTACACGTTATACATTATACGTTATACGTTATACGTTATACGTTATACGTTATACGTTATACGTTATACGTTATACGTTATACGTTTGACGTTTTACGTTATACGGTATACGTTATACGTTATGCGTTATACGTTATACGTTATACCTTATACGTTATACGTTATACGTTTGACGTTATACGTTATACGGTATACGTTATGCGTTATACGCTATACATTATGCGTTATAGGATATACGTTATGCGTTATACGTTATACGTTATACGTTATACGTTATACGTTATACGTTATGCGTTATACGCAATACGTTATGCGTTATAGGTCATACCTTATACGTGATACGTCATACGTTATACGTTATACGTTATACGTTATACGTTATACGTTATGCGTTATACGTTATACGTTATACGTTATGCGTTTGACGTTATACGTTATACGTTATACGTTATACGTTATACGTTATACGTTATACGTTATACGTTATACGTTATACATTATACGTTATGCGTTATACGCTATACGTTACGCGTTATAGGTCATACCTTATACGTGATACGTCATACGTTATACGTTATACGTTATACGTTATTCGTTATACGTTTTACGTTATACGTTATACGTTATACGTTATACGTTATACGTTATACGTTATACGTTATACGTTATACGTTATACGTTATGCGTTATACGTTATACGTTATACGTTATACGTTTGACGTTATACGTTATACGTTATACGTTATACGTTATACGTTATACGTTATACGTTATACGTTATACGTTATACGTTATACATTATACGTTATGCGTTATACGCTATACGTTACGCGTTATAGGTCATACCTTATACGTTATACGTTATACGTTATACGATATACGTTATACGTTATACGTTATGCGTTATGCCTTATAGAATATACGTTATACGTTATACGTTATACGTTATACGTTATACGTTATACGTTATACGTTATACGATATACGTTATACGTTATACGTTATACGTTATACGTTATACGTTATACGTTATACGTTACACGTTATACGTTATATGTTATACGTTATACGTTATACGTTATACGTTAGACGTTATAGGTTATACGTTAAACGTTTTACGTTATACGTTATACGTTATACGATATACGTTATACGTTATACGTTATGCGTTATAGGATATACGTTATACGTTATACGTTATACGTTATACGTTATACGTTATACGTTATACGTTATACGTTATACGTTATACGTTATACGTTATACGTTATACGTTATACGTTATACGTTATACGTTATACGTTATACGTTATACGTTATACGTTATACGTTATACGTTATACGTTATACGTTATACGTTATGCGTTATACGCTATCCGTTATGCGTTATAGGTCGTACCTTATACGTGATACGTCATACGTTATACGTTATACGTTATACGTTATTCGTTATACGTTATACGTTATACGTTATACGTTATACGTTATACGTTATACGTTATACATTATACGTTATACGTTTTACGTTATACGTTATACGTTATACGTTATACATTATACGTTATACGTTATACGTTATACGTTATACGTTATTCGTTATACGTTATACGTTATACGTTATACGTTATACGTTATACGTTATACGTTATACGTTATACGTTATACGTTATACGTTATACGTTATACGTTATGCGTTATACGCTATCCGTTATGCGTTATAGGTCGTACCTTATACGTGATACGTCATACGTTATACGTTATACGTTATACGTTATGCGTTATACGTTATACGTTATACGTTATGCGTTATACGTTATACGTTATACGTTATACGTTATACGTTTGGCGTTATACGCTGTACGTTATACGTTATACGTAATACGTTATACGTTATACGATATACGTTATACGTTATACGTTATACGTTATATATTATACGTTATACGTTATACGTTATACGTTATGCGTTATGCGTTATACGTTATACGTTATGCGTTATAAGTTATACGTTATACGTTATACGTTATACGTTATACGTTATACGTTATACGTTATACGTTATACGTTATGCGTTATAGGATATACGTTATACGTTATACGTTATACGTTATACGTGATACGTTATACGTTATACGTTATACGTTATACGTTATACGTTATACGTTATACGTAATACGTTATACGTTATACGTTATACGTTATACGTTATACGTTATACGTTATACGTTATACGTTATACGTTATACGTTATACGTTATACGTTATACGTTATACGTTATACGTTATACGTTATACGTTATACGTTATACGTTATACGTTATACGTTATACGTTATACGTTATACGTTACACGTTATACGTTACTCGTTATACGTAATATGTAATACGTTTTACGTTATAAGTTATACGTTATACGTTATACGTTATACGTTATACGTTAAACGTTATACGTTATACGTTATACGTTATACGTTATACGATATACGTTATACGTTATACGTTATACGTTATATATTATACGTTATACGTTATACGTTATACGTTATACGTTATACGTTACACGTTATACGTTACTCGTTATACGTAATATGTAATACGTTTTACGTTATAAGTTATACGTTATACGTTATACGTTATACGTTGAACATTATACGTTATACGTTATTCGTTATACGTTATACGTTATACGTTTGACGTTATACGCTGTACGTTATACGTTATACGTTATACGTTATACGTTATACGTTATACGTTATACGTTATACGTTATACGTTGTACGTTATACGTTATACGTTATGCGTTATACGTTATACGTTATACGTTATGCGTTATACGTTATACGTTATACGTTATACGTTATACGTTTGACGTTATACGCTGTACGTTATACGTTATACGTTATACGTTATACGTTATACGTTATACGTTATACGTTATACGTTATACGTTATACGTTATACGTTATACGTTATACGTTATACGTTAAACGTTATACGCTATACGTTATACGTTATACGTTATACGTTATACGTTATACGTTATACGTTATACGTTATACGTTATGCGTTATACGTTATACGTTATACGTTACACGTTTGACGTTATACGTTATACGTTATACGTTATACGTTATACGTTATACGTTATACGTTATACGTTATACGTTATACGTTATACGTTATACGTTATACGTTATACGTTATACGTTATACGTTATGCGTTATACGCTATACGTTATGCGTTATAGGTCATACCTTATACGTGATACGTCATACGTTATACGTTATACGTTATACGTTATTCGTTATACGTTTTACGTTATACGTTATACGTTATACGTTATACGTTATACGTTATACGTTATACGTTATACGTTATACGTTATACGTTATACGTTATACGTTATACGTTATACGTTAAACGTTATACGCTATACGTTATACGTTATACGTTATACGTTATACGTTATACGTTATGCGTTATACGTTATACGTTATACGTTACACGTTTGACGTTATACGTTATACGTTATACGTTATACGTTATACGTTATACGTTATACGTTATACGTTATACGTTATACGTTATACGTTATACGTTATACGTTATACGTTATACGTTATACGTTATACGTTATACGTTATGCGTTATACGCTATACGTTATGCGTTATAGGTCATACCTTATACGTGATACGTCATACGTTATACGTTATACGTTATACGTTATTCGTTATACGTTTTACGTTATACGTTATACGTTATACGTTATACGTTATACGTTATACGTTATACGTTATACGTTATACGTTATACGTTATACGTTATACGTTATACGTTATACGTTATACGTTATACGTTATACGTTAAACGTTATACGTTATACGTAATACGTTATACGATATACGTTATACGTTATACGTTGTACGTTATACGTTATACGTTATACGTTATACGTTATACGTTATACGTTATACGTTATACGTTATACGTTATACGTTATACGTTATACGTTATACGTTAAACGTTATACGCTATACGTTATACGTTATACGTTATACGTTATACGTTATACGTTATACGTTATACGTTATACGTTATGCGTTATACGTTATACGTTATACGTTACACGTTTGACGTTATACGTTATACGTTATACGTTATACGTTATACGTTATACGTTATACGTTATACGTTATACGTTATACGTTATACGTTATACGTTATACGTTATACGTTATACGTTATACGTTATGCGTTATACGCTATACGTTATGCGTTATAGGTCATACCTTATACGTGATACGTCATACGTTATACGTTATACGTTATACGTTATTCGTTATACGTTTTACGTTATACGTTATACGTTATACGTTATACGTTATACGTTATACGTTATACGTTATACGTTAAACGTTATACGTTATACGTTATACGTTATACGTTATACGTTATACGTTATACGTTATACGTTATACGTTATACGTTAAACGTTATACGTTATACGTAATACGTTATACGATATACGTTATACGTTATACGTTGTACGTTATACGTTATACGTTATACGTTATACGTTATACGTTATACGTTATACGTTATACGTTATACGTTATACGTTATACGTTATACGTTATACGTTATACGTTATACGATATACGTTATACGTTATACGTTATGCGTTATAGGATATACGTTATACGTTATACGTTATACGTTATACGTTATACGTTATACGTTATACGTTATACGTTATACGTTATACGTTATACGTTATACGTTAAACGTTATACGTTACACGTTATACGTTATACCTTATACGTTATACGTTATACGTAATACGTTATACGTTATACGTTATACGTTATACGTTATACGTTATACGTTATACGTTATACGTTATACGTTATACGTTATACGTTATACGTTATACGTTATACGTTATACGTTATACGTTATACGTTATACGTTATACGTTATACGTTATACGTTATGCGTTATACGCTATACGTTATGCGTTATAGGTCATACCTTATACGTGATACGTCATACGTTATACGTTATACGTTATACGTTATTCGTTATACGTTTTACGTTATACGTTATACGTTATACGTTATACGTTATACGTTATACGTTATACGTTATACGTTAAACGTTATACGTTATACGTTATACGTTATACGTTATACGTTATACGTTATACGTTATACGTTATACGTTATACGTTAAACGTTATACGTTATACGTAATACGTTATACGATATACGTTATACGTTATACGTTGTACGTTATACGTTATACGTTATACGTTATACGTTATACGTTATACGTTATACGTTATACGTTATACGTTATACGTTATACGTTATACGTTATACGTTATACGTTATACGTTATACGTTATACGATATACGTTATACGTTATACGTTATGCGTTATAGGATATACGTTATACGTTATACGTTATACGTTATACGTTATACGTTATACGTTATACGTTATACGTTATACGTTATACGTTATACGTTATACGTTATACGTTAAACGTTATACGTTACACGTTATACGTTATACCTTATACGTTATACGTTATACGTAATACGTTATACGTTATACGTTATACGTTATACGTTATACGTTATACGTTATACGTTATACGTTATACGTTATACGTTATACGTTATACGTTATACGTTATACGTTATACGTTATAGGTTATACGTTATACGTTATGCGTTATACGCTATACGTTATGCGTTATAGGTCATACCTTATACGTGATACGTCATACGTGATACGTTATACGTTATACGTTATTCGTTATACGTTTTACGTTATACGTTATACGTTATACGTTATACGTTATACGTTATACGTTATACGTTATACGTTATACGTTAAACGTTATACGTTATACGTTATACGTTATACGTTATACGTTATACGTTATACGTTATACGTTATACGTTAAACGTTATACGTTATACGTAATACGTTATACGATATACGTTATACGTTATACGTTGTACGTTATACGTTATACGTTATACTTTATACGTTATACGTTATACGTTACACGTTATACGTTATGCGTTATACGTTATACGTTATACGTTATGCGTTATACGTTATACGTTATACGTTATACGTTATACGTTTGGCGTTATACGCTGTACGTTATACGTTATACGTAATACGTTATACGTTATACGATATACGTTATACGTTATACGTTATACGTTATATATTATACGTTATACGTTATACGTTATACGTTATGCGTTATGCGTTATACGTTATACGTTATGCGTTATAAGTTATACGTTATACGTTATACGTTATACGTTATACGTTATACGTTATACGTTATACGTTATACGTTATACGTTATACGTTATACGTTATACGTTATACGTTATACGTTATACGTTATACGTTATACGTTATACGTTATACGTTATACGTTATACGTTATACGTTATACGTTATACGTTATACGTTATACGTTATACGTTATACGTTATACGTTATGCGTTATAGGATATACGTTATACGTTATACGTTATACGTTATACGTGATACGTTATACGTTAGACGTTATACGTTATACGTTATACGTTATACGTTATACGTTATACGTTAAACGTTATACGTTATACGTTATACGTTATACGTTATACGTTATACGTTATACGTTATACGTTATACGTTATACGTTATACGTTATACGTTATACGTTATACGTTATACGTTATACGTTATACGTTATACGTTATACGTCATACGTTACACGTTATACGTTACTCGTTATACGTAATATGTAATACGTTTTACGTTATAAGTTATACGTTATACGTTATACGTTATACGTTATACGTTATACGTTATACGTTATACGTTAAACGTTATACGTTATACGTTATACGTTATACGTTATACGTTATACGTTATACGTTATACGTTTTACGTTATACGTTATACGTTATATGATATACGTTATACGTTATACGTTATGCGTTATAGGATATACGTTATACGTTATACGTTATACGTAATACGTTATACGTTATACGTTATACGTTATACGTTATACGTTATACGTTATACGTTATATGTTATACGTTTTACGTTATACGTTATAAGTTACACGTTATACATTATACGTTATACGTTATACGTTATACGTTATACGTTATACGTTATACGTTATACGTTATACGTTATACGTTATACGTTATACGTTATACGTTATACGTTATACGTTATACGTTAAACGTTATACGTTATACGTTATACGTTATACGTTATACGTTATACGTTATACGTTATACGTTATACGTTATACGGTATACGTTATACGTTATGCGTTATACTTTATACGTTATACGTTATACGTTATACGTTATACGTTTGACGTTATACGTTATACGGTATACGGTATGCGTTATACGCTATACATTATGCGTTATAGGATATACGTTATGCGTTATAGGATGTACGTTATACGTGATACGTTGTACGTTATACGATATACGTTATACGTTATACGTTGTACGTTATACGTTATACGTTATACGTTATACGTTATACGTTATACTTTATACGTTATACGTTATACGTTATACGTTATACGTTATACGTTATACGTTATACGTTATACGTTATACGTTATACGTTATACGTTATACGTTATACGGTATACGTTATACGTTATGCGTTATACTTTATACGTTATACGTTATACGTTATACGTTATACGTTTCACGTTATACGTTATACGGTATACGGTATGCGTTATACGCTATACATTATGCGTTATAGGATATACGTTATGCGTTATAGGATGTACGTTATACGTGATACGTTGTACGTTATACGATATACGTTATACGTTATACGTTATACGGTATACGTTATACGTTATGCGTTATACTTTATACGTTATACGTTATACGTTAGACGTTATAGGTTATACGTTATACGTTATACGGTATACGGTATGCGTTATACGCTATACATTATGCGTTATAGGATATACGTTATGCGTTATAGGATGTACGTTATACGTGATACGTTGTACGTTATACGATATACGTTATACGTTATACGTTGTACGTTATACGTTATACGTTATACGTTATACGTTATACGTTATACGTTATACGTTATACGTTATACGTTATACGTTATACGTTATACGTTTTACGTTATACGTTATACGTTATACGATATACGTTATACGTTATACGTTATGCGTTATAGGGTATACGTTATACGTTATACGTTATACGTTAGACGTTATAGGTTATACGTTAAACGTTTTGCGTTATACGTTATACGTTATACGTTATACGTTATACGTTATACGTTAAACGTTATACGTTATACGTTATACGTTATACGATATACGTTATACGTTAAACGTTATACGTTATATATTATACGTTATACGTTATACGTTATACGTTATACGTTATACGTTATACGTTACACGTTATACGTTACTCGTTATACGTAATATGTAATACGTTTTACGTTATAAGTTATACGTTATGCGTTATACGTTATACGTTAAACGTTATACGTTATACGTTATACGTTATTCGTTATACGTTATACGTTATACGTTTCACGTTATACGCTGTACGTTATACGTTATACGATATACGTTATACGTTATACGTTATACGTTATACGTTATACGTTATACGTTGTACGTTATACGATATACGTTATGCGTTATACGTTATACGTTATACGTTATGCGTTATACGTTATACGTTATACGTTATACGTTATACGTTTGACGTTATACGCTGTACGTTATACGTTATACGTTATACGTTATACGTTATACGTTATACGTTATACGTTCTACGTTATACGTTATACGTTATACGTTAAACGTTATACGCTATTCGTTATACGTTATACGTTTGACGTTATACGTTATACGTTATACGTTATACGTTATACGTTATACGGTATACGTTATACGTTATACGTTATACGTTAGACGTTATAGGTTATACGTTAAACGTTATACGTTATACGTTATAGGTTATACGTTATACGTTATACGTTATACGGTATACGTTATACGTTATGCGTTATACGTTATACGTTATACGTTACACGTTTGACGTTATACGTTATACGTTATACGTTATACGTTATACGTTATACGTTATACGTTATACGTTATACGTTATACGTTATACGTTATACGTTATACGTTATACGTTATACGTTATACGTTATACGTTATACGTTATACGTTATACGTTATACGTTAGACGTTATAGGTTATACGTTAAACGTTTTACGATATACGTTATACGTTATACGATATACGTTGTACGATATACGTTATACGTTATACGTTATACGTTATATATTATACGTTATACGTTATGCGTTATACGTTATGCGTTATACGTTATACGTTATACGTTATACGTTATACGTTATACGTTTTACGTTATACGTTATACGTTATACGTTATACGTTATACGTTATACGTTATACGTTATACGTTATACGTTATACGTTATACGTTATACGTTATACGTTATACGTTATACGTTATACGTTATACGTTATACGTTATACGTTAACGTTATACGTTATACGTTAGACGTTATAGGTTATACGTTAAACGTTTTACGATATACGTTATACGTTATACGATATACGTTATACGATATACGTTATACGTTATACGTTATACGTTATATATTATACGTTATACGTTATGCGTTATACGTTATGCGTTATACGTTATACGTTATACGTTATACGTTATACGTTATACGTTTTACGTTATACGTTATACGTTATACGTTATACGTTATACGTTATACGTTATACGTTATACGTTATACGTTATACGTTATACGTTATACGTTATACGTTATACGTTATACGTTATACGTTATACGTTATACGTTATACGTTATACGTTATACGTTATACGTTATACGTTATACGTTATACGTTATACGTTATACGTTATACGTTATACGTTTTACGTTATACGTTATACGTTATACGTTATACGTTATACGTTATACGTTATACGTTATACGTTATACGTTATACGTTATACGTTATACGTTATACGTTTTACGTTATACGTTATACGTTATACGATATACGTTATACGTTATACGTTATGCGTTATAGGGTATACGTTATACGTTATACGTTATACGTTAGACGTTATAGGTTATACGTTAAACGTTTTGCGTTATACGTTATACGTTATACGTTATACGTTATACGTTATACGTTAAACGTTATACGTTATACGTTATACGTTATACGATATACGTTATACGTTAAACGTTATACGTTATATATTATGCGTTATACGTTATACGTTATACGTTATACGTTATACGTTACACGTTATACGTTACTCGTTATACGTAATATGTAATACGTTTTACGTTATAAGTTATACGTTATGCGTTATACGTTATACGTTAAACGTTATACGTTATACGTTATTCGTTATACGTTATACGTTATACGTTTGACGTTATACGCTGTACGTTATACGTTATACGTTATACGTTATACGTTATACGTTATACGTTATACGTTATACGTTATACGTTATACGTTATACGTTATACGTTATACGTTGTACGTTATACGACATACGTTATGCGTTATACGTTATACGTTATACGTTATGCGTTATGCGTTATACGTTATACGTTATACGTTATACGTTTGACGTTATACGCTGTACGTTATACGTTATACGTTATACGTTATACGTTATACGTTATACGTTATACGTAATACGTTATACGTTATACGTTATACGTTATACGTTATACGTTAAACGTTATACGCTATTCGTTATACGTTATACGTTATACGTTATACGTTATACGTTATACGGTATACGTTAAACGTTATGCGTTATACGTTATACGTTATACGTTACACGTTTGACGTTATACGTTATACGTTATACGTTATACGTTATACGTTATACGTTATACGGTATACGTTATACGTTATACGTTATACGTTAGACGTTATAGGTTATACGTTAAACGTTTTACGTTATACGTTATACGTTATACGATATACGTTATACGTTATACGTTATGCGTTATGGGATATACGTTATACGTTATACGTTATACGTTAGACGTTATAGGTTATACGTTAAACGTTATACGTTATACGATATACGTTATACGTTATACGTTATGCGTTATGGGATATACGTTATACGTTATACGTTATACGTTAGACGTTATAGGTTATACGTTAAACGTTTTACGTTATACGTTAGACGTTATAGGTTATACGTTAAACGTTTTACGTTATACGTTATACGTTATACGTTATACGTTATACGTTATACGTTATACGTTATACGTTATACGTTATACGTTATACGTTACACGTTATACGTTACTCGTTATACGTAATATGTAATACGTTTTACGTTATAAGTTATACGTTATACGTTATACGTTATACGTTAAACGTTATACGTTATACGTTATTCGTTATACGTTATACGTTATGCGTTTGACGTTATACGTTATACGTTATACGTTATACGTTATACGTTATACGTTATACGTTATACGTTATACGTTATACGTTAAACGTTATACGTTATACGTTATACGTTATACGTTATACGTTATACGTTATACGTTATACGTTATACGTTATACGTTATACGTTATACGTTATACGTTATACGTTATACGTTATACGTTATACGTTAGACGTTATAGGTTATACGTTAAACGTTTTACGTTATACGTTATACGTTATACGTTATACGTTAAACGTTATACGTTATACGTTATACGTTATACGTTATACGTTATACGTTATACGTTATACGTTATACGTTATACGTTATGCGTTATACGTTATACGTTAGACGTTATAGGTTATACGTTAAACGTTTTACGTTATACGTTATACGTTATACGATATACGTTATACGATATACGTTATACGTTATACGTTATACGTTATATATTATACGTTATGCGTTATACGTTATACGTTATGCGTTATACGTTATACGTTATACGTTATACGTTATACGTTATACGTTTTACGTTATACGTTATACGTTATACGTTATACGTTAAACGTTATACGTTATACGTTATACGTTATACGTTATACGTTATACGTTATACGTTATACGTTATACGTTATACGTTATACGTTATACGTTATACGTTGTACGTTATACGTTATACGTTATACGTTATACGTTATACGTTATACGATATACGTTATACGTTATACGTTATACGTTATACGTTATACGTTATACGTTATACGTTATACGTTATACGTTATACGTTATACGTTAAACGTTATACGTTATACGTTATACGTTATACGTTATACGTTATACGTTATACGTAATACGTTATACGTTATACGTTATACGTTATACGTTATACGTTAGACGTTATAGGTTATACGTTAAACGTTTTACGTTATACGTTATACGTTATACGATATACGTTATACGATATACGTTATACGTTATACGTTGTACGTTATATATTATACGTTATACGTTATACGTTATACGTTATACGTTATGCGTTATACGTTATACGTTATACGTTATACGTTATACGTTATACGTTTTACGTTATACGTTATACGATATACGTTATACGTTATACGTTATACGTTATACGTTATACGTTATGCGTTATACGTTATACGTTATACGTTATACGTTAAACGTTATACGTTATACGTTATACGTTATACGTTATACGTTATACGTTATACGTTATACGTTATACGTTATACGTTATACGTTATACGTTATACGTTAGACGTTATAGGTTATACGTTAAACGTTTTACGTTATACGTTATACGTTATACGATATACGTTATACGATATACGTTATACGTTATACGTTGTACGTTATATATTATACGTTATACGTTATACGTTATACGTTATACGTTATGCGTTATACGTTATTCGTTATACGTTATACGTTATACGTTATACGTTTTACGTTATACGTTATACGTTATACGTTATACGTTATACGTTATACGTTATACGTTATACGTTATACGTTATACGTTATACGTTATACGTTATACGTTATACGTTGTACGTTATACGACATACGTTATGCGTTATACGTTATACGTTATACGTTATGCGTTATGCGTTATACGTTATACGTTATACGTTATACGTTTGACGTTATACGCTGTACGTTATACGTTATACGTTATACGTTATACGTTATACGTTATACGTTATACGTAATACGTTATACGTTATACGTTATACGTTATACGTTATACGTTAAACGTTATACGCTATTCGTTATACGTTATACGTTATACGTTATACGTTATACGTTATACGGTATACGTTAAACGTTATGCGTTATACGTTATACGTTATACGTTACACGTTTGACGTTATACGTTATACGTTATACGTTATACGTTATACGTTATACGTTATACGGTATACGTTATACGTTATACGTTATACGTTAGACGTTATAGGTTATACGTTAAACGTTTTACGTTATACGTTATACGTTATACGATATACGTTATACGTTATACGTTATGCGTTATGGGATATACGTTATACGTTATACGTTATACGTTAGACGTTATAGGTTATACGTTAAACGTTATACGTTATACGATATACGTTATACGTTATACGTTATGCGTTATGGGATATACGTTATACGTTATACGTTATACGTTAGACGTTATAGGTTATACGTTAAACGTTTTACGTTATACGTTAGACGTTATAGGTTATACGTTAAACGTTTTACGTTATACGTTATACGTTATACGTTATACGTTATACGTTATACGTTATACGTTATACGTTATACGTTATACGTTATACGTTACACGTTATACGTTACTCGTTATACGTAATATGTAATACGTTTTACGTTATAAGTTATACGTTATACGTTATACGTTATACGTTAAACGTTATACGTTATACGTTATTCGTTATACGTTATACGTTATGCGTTTGACGTTATACGTTATACGTTATACGTTATACGTTATACGTTATACGTTATACGTTATACGTTATACGTTATACGTTAAACGTTATACGTTATACGTTATACGTTATACGTTATACGTTATACGTTATACGTTATACGTTATACGTTATACGTTATACGTTATACGTTATACGTTATACGTTATACGTTATACGTTATACGTTAGACGTTATAGGTTATACGTTAAACGTTTTACGTTATACGTTATACGTTATACGTTATACGTTAAACGTTATACGTTATACGTTATACGTTATACGTTATACGTTATACGTTATACGTTATACGTTATACGTTATACGTTATACGTTATACGTTATACGTTATACGTTAGACGTTATAGGTTAAACGTTTTACGTTATACGTTATACGTTATACGATATACGTTATACGATATACGTTATACGTTATACGTTATACGTTATATATTATACGTTATGCGTTATACGTTATACGTTATGCGTTATACGTTATACGTTATACGTTATACGTTATACGTTATACGTTTTACGTTATACGTTATACGTTATACGTTATACGTTAAACGTTATACGTTATACGTTATACGTTATACGTTATACGTTATACGTTATACGTTATACGTTATACGTTATACGTTATACGTTATACGTTATACGTTGTACGTTATACGTTATACGTTATACGTTATACGTTATACGTTATACGATATACGTTATACGTTATACGTTATACGTTATACGTTATACGTTATACGTTATACGTTATACGTTATACGTTATACGTTATACGTTAAACGTTATACGTTATACGTTATACGTTATACGTTATACGTTATACGTTATACGTTATACGTTATACGTTATACGTTATACGTTATACGTTATACGTTAGACGTTATAGGTTATACGTTAAACGTTTTACGTTATACGTTATACGTTATACGATATACGTTATACGATATACGTTATACGTTATACGTTGTACGTTATATATTATACGTTATACGTTATACGTTATACGTTATACGTTATGCGTTATACGTTATACGTTATACGTTATACGTTATACGTTATACGTTTTACGTTATACGTTATACGTTATACGTTATACGTTATACGTTATACGTTATACGTTATACGTTATACGTTATACGTTATACGTTATACGTTATACGTTATACGTTATACGTTATACGTTATACGTTATTCGTTATACGATATACGTTATACGTTATACGTTATACGTTATACGTTATACGTTATACGTTATACGTTATACGTTATACGTTATACGTTATACGTTATACGTTATACGTTATACGTTATACGTTATACGTTTTACGTTATACGTTATACGTTATACGTTATACGTTATACGTTATACGTTATACGTTATACGTTATACGTTAAACGCTATACGTTATACGTTATACGTTAAACGTTATACGCTATACGTTATACGTTATACGTTATACGTTATACGTTATACGTTATACGTTATACGTTATACGTTATACGCTATACGTTATACGTTATGCGTTATACATTATACGTTATACGTTATACGTTATACGTTATACGATATACGTTATACGTTATACGTTGTACGTTATACGTTGTACGTTATACGTTATACGTTATACGTTATACGTTAAACGTTATACGTTATACGTTATACGTTCTACGATATACGTTATACGTTATACGTTGTACGTTATACGTTATTCGTTATACGTTATACGTTATACGTTATACTTTATACGTTATACGTTATACGTTATACGTTATACGTTATACGTTATACGTTATACGTTATAGGTTATACGTTCTACGTTATACGTTGTACGTTATACGTTGTACGTTATACGTTATACGTTATACGTTATACGTTATACGTTATACGTTATACGTTATACGTTATACGTTATACGTTATACGTTATACGTTATACGTTATACGTTATAGGTTATACGTTATACGTTATACGTTATACGTTATACGTTATACGTTATACGTTATACGTTATACGTTATACGTTATGCGTTATACGCTATACGTTATGCGTTATAGGTCATACCTTATACGTGATACGTCATACGTTATACGTTATACGTCATACGTTATTCGTTATACGTCTTACGTTATACGTTATACGTTATACGTTATACGTTATACGTTATACGTTATACGTTATACGTTATACGTTATACGTTATACGTTATACGTTATACGTTAAACGTTATACGTTATACGTAATACGTTATACGTTATACGTTATACGTTATACGTTATACGTTATACGTTATACGTTATACGTTATACGTTATACGTTATACGTTATACGTTATACGTTATACGTTATACGTTATACGTTATACGTTATACGTCTTACGTTATACGTTATACGTTATACGTTATACGTTATACGTTATACGTTATACGTTATACGTTATACGTTATACGTTATACGTTAAACGTTATACGTTATACGTTATACGTTATACGTTATACGTTATACGTTATACGTTATACGTTATACGTTATACGTTATACGTTATACGTTATACGTTATACGTTATACGTTATACGTTATACGTTATACGTTATACGTTAAACGTTATACGTTATACGTTATACGTTATACGTTATACGTTATACGTTATACGTTATACGTTATACGTTATACGTTATACGTTATACGTTATACGTTAGACGTTATACGTTATACGTTATACGTTATACGTTATACGTTATACGTTTTACGTTATACGTTATACGTTTTACGTTATACGTTATACGTTATACGTTATACGTTATACGTTATACGTTATACGTTATACGTTATACGTTATACGTTATACGTTAAACGTTATACGTTATACGTTATACGTTATACGTTATACGTTATACGTTATACGTTATACGTTATACGTTATACGTTATACGTTATACGTTATACGTTATACGTTATACGTTATACGTTATACGTTATACGTTATACGTTAGACGTTATAGGTTATACGTTAAACGTTTTACGTTATACGTTATACGTTATACGTTATACGTTAAACGTTATACGTTATACGTTATACGTTATACGTTATACGTTATACGTTATACGTTATACGTTATACGTTATACGTTATACGTTATACGTTATACGTTAGACGTTATAGGTTATACGTTAAACGTTTTACGTTATACGTTATACGTTATACGATATACGTTATACGATATACGTTATACGTTATACGTTATACGTTATATATTATACGTTATGCGTTATACGTTATACGTTATGCGTTATACGTTATACGTTATACGTTATACGTTATACGTTATACGTTTTACGTTATACGTTATACGTTATACGTTATACGTTAAACGTTATACGTTATACGTTATACGTTATACGTTATACGTTATACGTTATACGTTATACGTTATACGTTATACGTTATACGTTATACGTTATACGTTGTACGTTATACGTTATACGTTATACGTTATACGTTATACGTTATACGATATACGTTATACGTTATACGTTATACGTTATACGTTATACGTTATGCGTTATACGTTATACGTTATACGTTATACGTTAAACGTTATACGTTATACGTTATACGTTATACGTTATACGTTATACGTTATACGTTATACGTTATACGTTATACGTTATACGTTATACGTTATACGTTAGACGTTATAGGTTATACGTTAAACGTTTTACGTTATACGTTATACGTTATACGATATACGTTATACGATATACGTTATACGTTATACGTTGTACGTTATATATTATACGTTATACGTTATACGTTATACGTTATACGTTATGCGTTATACGTTATACGTTATACGTTATACGTTATACGTTATACGTTTTACGTTATACGTTATACGTTATACGTTATACGTTATGCGTTATACGTTATACGTTATACGTTATACGTTATACGTTATACGTTATACGTTATACGTTATACGTTATACGTTATACGTTATACGTTATACGTTATACGATATACGTTATACGTTATACGTTATACGTTATACGTTATACGTTATACGTTATACGTTATACGTTATACGTTATACGTTATACGTTATACGTTATACGTTATACGTTATACGTTATACGTTTTACGTTATACGTTATACGTTATACGTTATACGTTATACGTTATACGTTATACGTTATACGTTATACGTTATACGTTATACGTTAAACGCTATACGTTATACGTTATACGTTATACGTTGTACGTTATACGTTATACGTTATACGTTATACGTTATACGTTATACGTTATACGTTATACGTTATACGTTATACGTTATGCGTTATACGTTAAACGTTATACGCTATACGTTATACGTTATACGTTATACGTTATACGTTATACGTTATACGTTATACGTTATACGTTATACGCTATACGTTATACGTTATGCGTTATACATTATACGTTATACGTTATACGTTATACGTTATACGATATACGTTATACGTTATACGTTGTACGTTATACGTTGTACGTTATACGTTATACGTTATACGTTATACGTTAAACGTTATACGTTATACGTTATACGTTCTACGATATACGTTATACGTTATACGTTGTACGTTATACGTTATTCGTTATACGTTATACGTTATACGTTATACTTTATACGTTATACGTTATACGTTATACGTTATACGTTATACGTTATACGTTATACGTTATAGGTTATACGTTCTACGTTATACGTTGTACGTTATACGTTGTACGTTATACGTTATACGTTATACGTTATACGTTATACGTTATACGTTATACGTTATACGTTATACGTTATACGTTATACGTTATACGTTTACGTTATATGTTATACGTTATACGTTATACATATACGTTATACGTTATACGTTATACGTTATACGTTATACGTTATACGTTATACGTTATACGTTATACGTTATACGTTATACGTTATACGTTATACGTTATACGTTATACGTTATAGGTTATACGTTATACGTTATACGTTATACGTTATACGTTATACGTTATACGTTATACGTTATACGTTATACGTATGCGTTATACGCTATACGTTATGCGTTATTGGTCATACCTTATACGTGATACGTCATACGTTATACGTTTATACGTCATACGTTATTCGTATACGTTTTACGTTATACGTTATACGTTATACGTTATACGTTATACGTTATACGTTATACGTTATACGTTATACGTATACGTTATACGTTATACGTTAAACGTTTACGTAACGTTATACGTTATACGTTATACGTTATACGTTATACGTTATACGTTAACGTTATACGTTATACGTTATACGTTATACGTTATACGTTATACGTTAAACGTTATACGTTATACGTTACGTTATACGTTTATACGTTATACGGTTATACGTTATACGTTATACGTTATACGTTATACGTTATACGTTATACGTTATACGTTATACGTTTTACGTTATACGTTATACGTTTGTACGTTATACGTATACGTTATACGTTATACGTTATACGTTATACGTTATACGTTATACGTTAAACGTTATACGTTATACGTTAAACGTTATACGTTATACGTTATACGTTATACGTTATAGTTATACGTTATACGTTATACGTTATACGTTATACGTTATACGTTTTTATACGTTATACGTTATAACGTTAGACGTTTATAGGTTATACGTTAAACGTCTTTACGTTATACGTTATACGTTATACGATATACGTTATACGATATACGTTATACGTTATATATTATACGTTATGCGTTATACGTTATACGTTATGCGTTTATACGTTATACGTTATACGTTATACGTTATACGTTATACGTTTTACGTTATACGTATACGTTATACGTATGCGTATACGTTATACGTTATACGTTATACGTTATACGTTATACGTTATACGTTATACGTTATACGTTAAACGTTATACGTTATACGTTATACGTTATACGTTATACGTTATACGTTATACGTTATACGTTATACGTTATACGTTATACGTTATACGTTATACGTTTTACGTTATTACGTATACGTTATACGTTATGCGTTATACGTTATACGTTATACGTTATACGTTATCGTATACGTTATACGTATACGTTATACGTTTATACGTTATAACGTTATACGTTATACGTTAGACGTTATAGGTTATACGTTTAACGTTTTACGTTATACGTTATACGTTTTACGATATACGTTATACGATATACGTTATACGTTATACGTTGTACGTTATATATTATACGTTATACGTTATACGTTATACGTTATGCGTTATACGTTATACGTTATACGTTATACGTTATACGTTAACTTACGTTATACGTTATACGTTATACGTTATACGTTATACGTTATACGTTATACGTTATACGTTAACGTTATACGTTATACGTTATACGTTATACGTATACGTTATACGTTATACGTTATACGTTATACGTTATACGTTATACGTTATACGTATACGTTATACGTTATACGTTATACGTTTATACGTTATACGTTATACGTTATTCGTATACGTTATACGTTATACGTTATACGTTGTTTACGTTATACGTTATACGTTATACGTTATACGTTATACGTTATACGTTATACGTTATACGTTATACGTTATACGTTATACGTTAAACGTTATACGTTATACGTTATACGTTATACGTTATACGTTATACGTTATACGTTATCGTATACGTTATACGTTATACGTTATACGTTATACGTTATACGTATACGTTATACGTTAGACGTTATAGGTTATACGTTAAACGTTTTACGTTATACGTTATACGTTATACGTTATACGTTAACGTTATACGTATACGTTATACGTTATACGTTATACGTTATACGTTATACGTTATACGTTATGCGTTATACGTTTTCGTTATCGTTATACGTTATACGTTTATACGTTATACGTTATACGTTAGACGTTATAGGTTATACGTTAAACGTTTTACGTTATACGTTATACGTTATACGATATACGTTATACGATATACGTTATACGTTATACGTTATACGTTATATTATACGTTATGCGTTATACGTTATACCGTATGCGTTATACGTTATACGTTATACGTTATACGTTATACGTTATACGTTTTACGTTATACGTTATACGTTATACGTTATACGTTATACGTTATACGTTATACGTTATACGTTATACGTTACGTTATACGTTATACGTTATACGTTATACGTATACGTTATACGTTATACGTTATACGTTAAACGTTATACGTATACGTTATACGTTACGTTAGCGTTATACGTTATACGTTATACGTTATACGTTATACGTTATACGTTATACGTTATACGTTATACGTTTATTACGTTATACGTTATACGTTATACGTTATACGTTATACGTTATACGTTATCGTTATACGTTATACGTTATACGTTATACGTTATACGTTATACGTTATACGTTATACGTATACGATACGTTATACGTTATACGTTATACGTTATACGTTATACGTTATACGTTATACGTTATACGTTATACGTTATACGTTATACGTTATACGTTATACGTTTATACGTATACGTATACGTTATACGTTATACGTTAGACGTTATAGTTATACGTTAACGTTTACGTTTATAGTATACGTTATAGTACGTTAGTATACGTTATACGTTATACGTTATACGTTATACGTTATACGTTATACGTTATAAGTTATACGTTATACGTTATACGTTATACGTTATCGTATACGTTATACGTTAATACGTTATACGTTATACGTTATACGATATACGTTATACGTTATACGTTATACGTTATACGTTTTACGTTATACGTTATACGTTATAACGTTATACGTTAGTACGTTATACGTTATACGGTATACGTTATACGTTTTGTATACGTTAAACGTTATACGTTATACGTTATACGTTATACGTTATACGTTATACGTTATACGTTATACGTTATACGTTATACGTTATACGTTTATCGTTATACGTTATACGTTATACGTTATACGTTATACGTTAGACGTTATAGGTTATACGTTAAACGTTTTACGTTATACGTTTAAGTTACGTATACGTTATACGTTATACGATATACGTTATACGTTATACGTTATACGTATACGTTATACGTTAACGTTATACGTTATACGTTATACGTTATACGTTATACGTTATACGTTATACGTTATACGTTTTACGTATACGTTATACGTTATACGTTATACGTTATACGTTATACGTTATACGTTTACGTTATACGTTGTTACTTTATACGTTATACGTTATAACGTTATACGTTATACGTTAACGTTAAGCGTATCGATATACGTTATACGTATAAGTTAACGTTATAATTAACGTTATACGTTATACGTTATACGTTATACGTTATACGTATACGTTATACGTTATACGTTAACGTTATACGTTATACGTTATACGTTATACGTTATACGTTATACGTTATCACGTTATACGTTATACGTTATACGTTATACGTTATACGTTATACGTATTACGTTATACGTTATACGTTATACGTTATACGTTATACGTTATACGTTATACGTTATACGTTATACGTTATACGTTATACGTTGTACGTTATACGTTAAGTAACGTTATACGTTATACGTTATACGTTATACGTTATACGTTTACGTTATACGTTATACGTTATACGGTATACGATATACGTTATACGTATTACGTTATACGTTATACGTTATACGTTATACGTTACGTTATACGTTATACGTTTACGTTAACGTTATACGTTATACGTTATACGTTTATACGTTATACGTTATACGTTTATACGTTATACGTTAGACGTTATACGTTATACGTTATTACGTTATACGTTATACGTATACGTTATACGTTATACGTTATACGTTATACGTTATACGTTATACGTTAACTTACGTTATACGTTATACGTTATTCGTTATAGTACGTTATACGGTTATACGTTACGTTATACGTTCGTTATACGTTATACGTTATACGTTATTACGTTATACGTTATACGGTTATACGTTACGTTATACGTTATACGCTGGTTATACGTTATACGTTACTACGTTATACGTTAAACGTTCTTACGTTATACGTTTTTCGTTACTACGTTACGTTATACGCTTTACGTTATACGGTATACGTTATACGTATTCGTTATACGTTATACGTTGTTATACGTTACTGGACGTTATACGTTTACGTTATACGTTATACGTTATACGTTATACGTTATACGATATACGTTATACGTTAGACGTTTTTTTGGTTATACCGTTAAACGTTATACGTTATACGTTTACGTTATACGTTATACGTTATACGTTATACGTTATACGTTATACGTTATACGTTATACGTTATACGTTATACGTTATACGTTTCTGACGTTAGTCGTTATACGTTATACGTTGACGTTATACGTTAATACGTTATACGTTATACTTATACGTTATACGGTATACGTTATACGTTATACGTTATACGTTAGACGTTATAGGTTATACGTTAAACGTTATACGTTATACGTTATAGGTTATACGTTATCGCGTTATACGTATACGGTAACGTTATACGTTATGCGTTTATACGTTATACGTGATGCGTTATACGTTATACGTTATACGTTACAAGTTTGACGTTATACGTTATACGTTATACGTTATACGTATACAGTTATACGTTATACGTTATACGTTATTCGTTATACGTTTAATACGTTATACGTTATACGTTATACGTTATACGTTTATACGTTTTAACGTTATACGTTATACCGATATACGTTATGCGTTATACGTTATACGTTATACGTTATGCGTTATACGTTATACGTTACTACGTTATACGCTTTATACGTTTGACGTTATACGTTATACCGTTATACGTTATACGTTTATACGTTACTTACGTTTATACGGGTTAGTATCACGTTAAACGGTTATACGTTATACGTTA